>NC_037679.1:103835910-103869602 GCF_003255815.1 Theropithecus gelada | reverse complement strand
CCGGGGTTCACGCCATTCTCCGGCCTCAGCCTCCCGAGTAGCTGGGACTAGAGGCGCCCGCCACCTCGCCTGGCTATTTTTTGTATTTCTTAGTAGAGACGGGGTTTCACCGTGTTAGCCAGGATGGTCTCGATCTCCTGACCTCGTGATCCGCCCATCTCGGCCTCCCAAAGTGCTGGGATTACAGGCTTGAGCCACCGCGCCCGGCAACTTTTCTTTTTTTTCACCCAGGAGTTCAGTGGCACAATCACAGCTCATCACAGCCTCGACTTCCCGGGCTCAGGTGATCCTCCCACCTCTGCCTCCTGAGGAGCTAGGACTACAAGCATGCGCCACCACACCCAGCTAATTTTTTGTATTTTTAGGAGAGACGGGCTTTCACCATGTTGCCCAGGCTGGTCTCAGATCCCCAGGCTCAAGCAATCCTTCCACCTGAGCCTCCCAAAGTGCTGGGATTACAGGAATGAGCCACCTCGCCCAGCCAAACTTTCAACCATAAATATGTATTAGGATAAAAACCAGTAGGAAAACGGAAAGGAAATGTAAGTTCAGATAAAGAAAGAACCATGTAAAATTTCTAAGATTAAAAAAAAAGCCTGTTCATTGTATTTCTTCAAATAAACGATAGATCTAACCCTCTATAGTATTTAGAGTCCACTGGAATATTTAACAAAGATCTAACAGATTTACGATAAGTCCTCACTTAACATCTTAAATAACTGTAACTTTAAGCAAAACAACTTCTTAACAAAACCCAATTTTTGTTTTTATCTGTAACAAAGGACCTGCTTTGCCTAAAGTTGAGTTTCCAAAAACTTATCAGTGATGGTAAAATTATTGTATTTTAGAACGTCAGATTTTACCACATGCCAAAAAATACACCCTTTGCAACAATTTTTATATGTGGTGAAGACTTTTAAGTGTCAACTTGAAAATGTGCAAGAGAACACTTTTTCCATTCTTTTAGGGAGACAGGAGCAACAGTATTTGAATCCCACCATTCTGGGGAACACTGGCTGGGACACAACTCTGTAGCCTGGGTCCCTGTCCAGCTACCCACCTCCCTACCTGCTCACCTTCTCCTACCACCCACTGATCCCTCCGCGCAGGTCTACTCCATCCTCCTCACCTTCAACTGGACCCTCACAAACGCACAGACTCCCACGTAGAACTTGCCATTGTTGAGGTCAACAAAATCTAGGAGTGGGAAAGAGAGCAAGTTGAAGAGGACACTGATCGCTGTGCCACAGCCACTCTTCCTGCTGACACTAAGTCCACCTACCTCACCTCCTCACTCACAGCACCCTTTCACCAGGGCTGGACAATGCACAAGTCCCCGCTGCTGCAGACTCACCCACATTCTGCTGCGTGATGGAGTGTGCCCAGCCATTGTAACCAAACATCTCATTGGCCAGATTAATTACTCGATGACCCTCAATGTAACACACCTAGAAAACAAGTTTTTAAGGAAAAGCTGTGTTAATTCCTTACCACACTTCAATGTGAATCAAAATTTACATAATTTATTCCTCATCTACTTTTTTGGATAAACTGCCCTTAAACATTCTACTCGGGAGGCTGAGGTGGGAGGATCGCTTGAGCCCAGGTGCTCAAGGCCGCAGTGAGCTATGATCACGCCACTGCACTGCAGCCTAAGCGACACAGTGAGACCCAGTCTCTCAAAAAAAAATTATTTTTCAAGAAAATTCTCAATGAATTTATTTCAAAAATCTTCTAGATGGTGCCTGCGAGAACTAACGGTCTGTTAGGAGGAGGAACTCACCCAGCAGTTGCTAAAATTCAGTTTGCAAAAAGTATAAATCTCGGTTTGACATATTTTATGGAAGACCAAAAATATTCACAGAAGTTAAAATTAGAAGCAAATGATACGCAATTATTATGTGTCAATCATAAGTTCTTTAAAAAGCGTTTAATTTAGGCCGGGCACGGTGGCTCAAGCCTGTAATCCCAGCACTTTGGGAGGCCGAGACGGGCGGATCACGAGGTCAGGAGATCGAGACCATCCTGGTTAACACGGTGAAACCCCGTCTCTACTAAAAAATACAAAAAACTAGCCAGCCGGGGTGGCGGACGCCTGTAGTCCCAGCTACTCGGGAGGCGGAGGCAGGAGAATGGCCTGAACCCGGGAGGCGGAGCTTGCAGTGAGCTGAGATCCGGCCACTGCACTCCAGCCTGGGTGACAGCGCGAGACTCCGTCTCAAAAAAAAAAAAAAAAAAAGCGTTTAATTAAAAAAAAAAAAAAAAACAGAAGCAAATGGCAAAAGGAACATTTTTTATTAATGGTGTAAAGGCTGGGCATGGTGGCCCACACCTGTAATCCCAGCACTGTGAGAGGCTGAGGTGGGAGGATCACTTGAGCCCAGCAGTTCGAGACCAGCCTGGGCAACATGGCGAGATGTCGTCTCTACAGAAAATTTAAAAATTAACCAGGCATGGTGGCATGTGCCTGTAGTCCCAGCTAGTCAGCAAGCTGAGGCAGAAGGACCGCTTGAGTCTGGGGGAGGCTGCAGTGAGCCGAGATGACACCACTGGTCGGACTCCAGCCTGGGTGACAGCAAGACCCTGTCTTTAAAAATTAAAAAAAAAAAAAAGATGTAAAAAATCCTAAGACGAAATCCTAAGACGGCAGTTACGCAAGTGTCAAGACCATGCCTGGGCCCCTTCAGATGAGAATGAAGTCGGGAACCCATCCCCTCCCAGCAACACTGGGAGGCCTCCAGGAACTTAACAGGAGCCTTCCGAATCCCTGAGGACCCAGAGAGGGAACTGGCAAGACCATGTGAGTCTGTCTGTGGATGCCTGCTTTCCAGGCACAGGAGCTCTCCTACCTTCTGGCCGCCTCCAGCCATGCGGCTACTTATGTATTCTGGGCCCAGCCTCTGCCTCAGGGCCTTCTGGATGGCCTGGTACTCCTCTGCTGTGTACTGGCACTGCAACCCCAAAAAAGAAAATTCCATTCACACTTCACCATTCCTCACATCACTGAGTCTCCAGCTTTTTGACCTCAGGACCCCTTTACGCTCTTAAAAAAACCCCCAGAACCTTTGTTTCTGTGGGTTATATTTATGCTATTAGAAATGAAAACTGAGAAACTTTTAAGGCATGCATGCCATCAGGCACCACAGCAGTGACGTCGCATCTCACTCACGCAGTCTCTGAACACTCCACCGTTCACCCACGAGAGAATGAGTGTGAAAGAGGCAAACAGTATTATCATGAAGATAAGTCTGACCCTCCGGACTCTGAATCTGGGTCCCAGGATTACATTTTGAGAACTGCTGCCTTAGCTGCTGCTACCATCCTTATAAAAGTTTCTGAAGCTTAGGAAGCGACAGTGTCCTGCCTCCAGAGCTGCAAATGACGCCAGCACAGGAAGCGCGTACGGAAAGGGCACGGATAGGAAGACCTGCTTCCATTTGCGCTTTCCAGAGATTGACACCTGCTCCAATGCAGCAATCTCCCGTCCTGCACAAACGGAAACACACGACTGCTTGCTGATTTGGGTTTTGTCCCCCTTGCCCTATTTGGATGAAACAAATACTCACAACTCTCTGGTAAAAACAAAGATGGAGTTTGGGTGGACAAAGCAAGAAACTTTTCTATGCACACAATGTCCCTACAAGGAATACAACCCCCAGGAACTTTCCACGCCTCCAAGAAAGACAAGGAGCCAGGCGCGGTGGCTCATGCCTGTAATCTCAGCATTTAGGAGGCCGAGGCGGGTGGATCACGAGGTCAGGAGTTCAAGACCACCCTGGCCAACATGGTGAAACCACATCTCTACTAAAAATACAAAAAATTAATCCCAGGCATGGTGGCTCATGCCTGTCATCCGAACACTTTGGGAGGCCGAGGCAGGCGGATCACCTGAGGTCTGGAGTTTGAGACCAGCCTGGCCAACGTGGTGAAACCCCATCTCTACTAAAAATACAAAAATTAGCTGGGCATGGTGGCGCATGCCTGTAATCCCAGCTACCTGGGAGGCTGAGGCAGGAGAATTGATTGAATCCAGGGGGTGGAGGCTGCAATGAGCTGAGATCGCACCACTGCACTGCAGCCTGGGTGAAAAAGCAAGACTCAGCCTCGAAAAAAAAGAAATAGAACTGGGTGGCATGCATATAGGGGCAATGGGAAATAGGGAGATTTTCACATAGTTTCATTTTGAATTTGATGTTATACAAATGTTATCTACCTCCCCAAAAAAATAAATTTAAATCTAAATCTAATCCCCAGTACTATCAGTCTTTTGATAGCTAACGTTCCAAAATGCCCTCCAGAGTTCACAAAAGACCCCCAAAAAACGCATCTAAAGGAAAAACCAGTAACAACAAATAGCTCCCACATGTACTCTGTAAATGTACTGTGTGCTACCCACACATGTACTATGTAAACGTACTGTGTGCTACCCACACATGTACTCTGTAAACGTACTATGTACTATTCACACATGTACTATGTAAACGTACTATGTACTATTCACACATGTACTCTGTAAACGTACTGTGTGCTACCCACACATGTACCATGTAAACGTACTGTGTACTATTCACACATGTACCATGTAAACGTACTATGTACTATTCACACATGTACTATGTAAACGTACTGTGTGCTACCCACACATGTACTCTGTAAACGTACTATGTACTATTCACACATGTACTACGCCGCTCTACAAACTGCCGTGCCCTAACTTTACTCAACCTCAACCTTCCCAGGCATGAAGGAACCAGTTACCTGTCCAAAGCACAACACCGCGCGGCTGCCTGCAGCAGGATGGCTTTCACGTCCTCCAAGAATTGCTTCCTCAGTCCCAGACATCTTGACTCCGGCTGACCTCTATAGAAATAAAAGGGGGAGGGTGGGAAACAACAACAACTCTCAAAGAATGTTTAAAGTAAAAGGTAAGAGCCTCTACGGAAAAATCACATCCTTATTGGCCGGGCGCGGTGGCTCAAGCCTGTGATCCCAGCACTTTGGGAGGCCGAGGCGGGCGGATCACGAGGTCAGGAGATGGAGACCATCCTGGCTAACATGGCGAAACCCCGTCTCTACTAAAAATACAAAAAAATTAGCCGGGCGTGGTGGCGGGCGCCTGTAGTCCCAGCTACTCAGGAGGTTGAGGCAAACAATTGCTTGAACTTGGGAGGCGGAGCTTGCAGTGAGCTGGCGACAGAGCGAGACTCCATTTCAGGAAAAAAAAAAAAAGAATCCATATGCAATATCCTAGGAGTTATTTATAAACTTCTAAGCACTGCTCCAACCCAGAGCAGAGCTCCTCAGCGGCCAGCTATGGTCTCTCAAGCTGCTGGAGATTCTTTAAGGTCTGCTTCTACCTTTCTGTTAACATGTTTGCTATTGTGTTGCTGTTTTTTTTTTTTTTTTTTTGAGACGGAGTCTTGCTCTGTCGCCCAGGCCGGAGTGCAATGGCCGGATCTCAGCTCACTGCAAGCTCCGCCTCCCGGGTTCACACCATTCTCCTGCCTCAGCCTCCCGAGTAGCTGGGACCACAGATGCTGCCACCACGCCCGGCTAATTCTTTGTATTTTTAGTAGAGACGGGGTTTCACCATGTTAGCCAGGATGGTCTCGATCTCCTGACCTCGTGATCCGCCCGCCTCGGCCTCCCAAAGTGCTGGGATTACAGGCGTGAGCCACCGCGCCCGGCCAGTGGTGGTGCTATTAAAGGTGATTTTTACCATAAGAACATATTATATTTATAACTATAAAATCAGGCCACGCCTGTAATCCCAGCACTTTGGGAGGCCTAGGCGGGTGGATCACCTGAGGTCAGGAGTTCGAGACCAGCCTGGTCAACACAGTGAAACCTCATCCCTACTAAAAATACAAAAATTATCCTGGCGTGGTGATGCACCCCTGTAATCCCAGCTACTAGGGAGGCTGAGGCAGAATCGCTTGAACCCAGGAGGCGGAGGTCACAGTGAGCCAAGATCACGCCACAGCACTCCAGCCTGGGCAACAGAATGAGACTCCATACTCCATCTCAAAAAAAATTATACTAATAAATAAAGAGCAACTTGTTCTACTTTTACAAATAACTTAAAACACTCAGCCAGGTCGGGTACGGTGGCTCACGTCCGTAATCCCAGAACTTTGGGAGGCTGAAGTGGGCAGATCACCTGAGGTCAGGAGTTGAAGACCAGCCTGGTCAACACGATGAAACCCCGTCTGTACTAAAAATATAAAAATTAGCCAGACACAGTGGCACGTGCCTGTAGTACCAGCTACTCGGGGGGCTGAGGCTGGAGAATCGCTTGAACCCGGGAGGTGGAGGTTGCAGTGAACCGAGATCACGCCACTGCATTCCAGCCTGGGCGATGGAGCAAGACTCTTTCTCAAAAAAAAAAAAATTCAGCCTTTTATTGAAGGACAATCTTGCCTTTGTCCATAATGTAAACATGAAATATCTTTTGCCTTTTTTGCTCTTTTACTTTGAAAAAGATGCCCTACTGTTCTGCTTTCCTTCCTAGAACTGTCTACAATGGTTTTCCCGTTATAAAAGCAAAAAAAAAAAAAATTGAGAGACAGGGTCTTGCTCTGTTACCCAGCTGGAATGCAGTGGTGTAATCATAGCTTAAGGTAACCTTGACCTCCAGGGCTCAGGTGATCCTCCCTCTGCAGCCTCCCGAGTAGAAAGGACTACAGGTGAGTCTATCATGCCTGGCTAATTGTTGTAAATTTTTTTTTAGAGATGACTGGCTCACTCTGTTGCCCAGGTTGGTCTTGAACTCCCGGGCTCAAGCAATCCTCTTGCCTTGGCCTCACAAAATGCTGAGATTAAAGGCATGAGCCACCGTGCCCAGTCTCCGTTATAAAATTAAAATATCTTTACTGTAGAAAGCTTTAAACACATATCAGAGAATATGGAAGTAAAATTCAGCTGGATCTCACCAAGAGATAGCTGTTGTCTTTTTGTATATGTGATTGTGTTTGTGTTTTTCATATGTGCATATTTGTTAAACAAAGGTAGAATCCAAACGCATTAGGCATATCTTACGCAGCACCTCAAATCTTCTTCGCCTTGTGTGTCCTTGAGGCCCTTGGTCACTTTTTCCACCCAAGCTGTCACTGGGCTGATCAAACATGTCTGGGTTATGACCAACTGCCCACAGGTACAACCCCATGGTCCCTTACCTCCTGCTCACACTGGCTGCCTATCACTTCCCACCCTTGGATTGCCCCTTGCCTTGGAGGTGTGAGGGGCTGTGGGACCTACCTGGTACCCACACATGCACAGCCCAGAAGTCTGCGGGAATTAATCTGCCATGAAGCAAACCTTCTTCCAATGAGATACAGAAGCTGAGCGGTCCGTCCATCCTTCCTTCAGATGGATTGCCCCAGAATGCAGTTATTTATACATCCTCCTGGGAAACGGCTTTAGGAGAACAAGCAACCAACCATACTTGCACCAAGGGTGCCCAACTTCAAAACGCACCCTTGAACTGACTTAATCTTCCTTCTCCCTTCACTCATCTTTCCCCTACCTCTGCTTCCTGAAAGTACACTTCTTGAAAAAACAATAGCACATATGCTCTTGCCTCAAGCTGTAGGTTCTCTAGGTTCTAGGGTACAGGTACAGCAGACACTACGAATGCTCTATTAATCATCCTTCAGCTTTTTGTTTTGTTTTGTTTTGAGACAGTCTCGCTCTGTCGCCCAGGCTGGAGTGCAGTGGCGCAATCTAGGCTCACTGCAACCTCCACCTCCCAGATTCAAGCAATTCTTCTACCTCAGCCTCCTGAATAGCTGGGATTACAGGTGTACACCACCACACCTGGCTAAGTTTTGTATTTTTAGTAGAGATGGGGTTTCGTCATGTTGACCAGGCTGCTCTCGAACTTCTGACCTCAGGTGATCCACCCACCTCAGCCTCCCAAAGTGCTGGGATTACAGGTGTGAGCCACCATGCCCGGCCATCCCTTCAGCTCTTACCACAATAGTGCACCCTAGTCTGACTTCCAAATGCCATCTGCATCTTGTTACCTGAGAGCTTTCTTTAGTATCTAGACTACTTTGCATCTGTTTATGGCAAGCTGGAAGCACCAGAAAATTGAACCACCCGGGCAGCAGCCCTCAAATGATGCCTGACTGGTGTTGAAATACCCTCAAGTTCTCACCCCTCTGTGGGACACCACCAAGCTGCGAGCTTCCCCAGTGGAATTAGGGTGGGTTGCTACCAGTGGCAACAGGCTTGATAACTCACCCTTAGTTGTCAAGCTTTCCTTTCCTGTCTCCCTTCCCCCTCTACTGTGTAAAGGACTAATCTCCAAATAAACTACTTGGGAATAAAAAGGAGGGTGGCAAAAGATACCTTTACAATGTAGAAAGCTGGGAGTTACCACCTTAATCATTAAGTAATCGAACTTAACATCACCAATTATAGTCACATCATGTGCTTCCTGATGGATGCACTAAGAAGGTCACATCACTTAGGTAGTATTTCTACCAATCTAATCACGAGGAAATAATCAAACAAGTTGAAATCTATAAAGCAATTGGCCTGGACTCTCCAAAGCATCACTGTCTCAAAAAGCAAAACAAAATAGAAGGGCTGGTGAACTCTTCTATATTAAAAGAAGTTTAAGGCCAGATGTGGTGGCCCACGCCTGTAATCGCAGCACTTTGGGAGGCCAAGGCGGGTGGATCATCTGAGCTCAGTAGGTCAAGACCAGCCTAGCCAAAATGGTAAAAATCCCGTCTCTACTAAAAATATAAAAATTAGCTGGGCATGGTGGCGCACACCTGTAGTCCCAGCGACTCGTGAGGCTGAGGCAGGAGAATCACTTGAACCCAGCAGGTGGAGGCTACAGTGAGCCAAGATCGTGCCACTGAACTCCAGTCTGGGTAACAGAGCAAGACTCCATCTCAGCAAATAAATAAATAAATAAAGGCTTAAGAGACATGAAAACTAAATGCACTGTGTAATCTTCAAAGAAACTTTGGATCAGGGATAAAGAAAAGCCACAAAGAATATTATTAGGACAATGGGGGAAATCTGATGATGAATATGAGACTGCAGCCACAACCTCCTGGGCTTTGTACAAACTTTCTGGGTTTGTATTTTTAATCTCTACTAAAAATACAAAAATTAGCTGGGTGTGGTGGCAGGTGCCTCTAGTCCCAGCTACTTAGGAGGCTGATATAGGAGAATCACTTGAATCCAGGAAGCGGAGGTAGCAGTGAGTGGAGATTGCGCCACTGCACTCCAGCCTGGCGATAGAGTGGGACTCAGCCTCAAATAAAAAAAAAAAAAAAAAAAAAAAGAAAAAAGAAAGGGTACCCTCTGAAAACTGTGCTGTGAAAGACACAACAGAAAATTTAAAAGCCAAAGGACATACAACCGTCTCCCCCACAAAAAAGCCTTCCAGTAGAATTAGAAGCCATACTTTACTACACCTACAAAAGATTAGCAACTACTCTTGAAGTAGGAATCTCAAAAATTATCCTGAATGATTATCACTCCTGCTCACAAAATGCAAACTTCGAGGAAAAAAAGACTGAAAAGATTGAAAGAACCCCAGGTTCCTGTGGGCTAATACCAAAATGTCTAACTCACATATAACTGAAGTCCCAGAAGAAGTGAAAGAGAATGGAACAGAAGAAATATTTTTAAAACTAATAGCTCCAAATTTTCCAAACTGGCTGACAGACATAAATTTACAGATTTAAGAAGCTCTGCAAATCTCAAGGATAAATCTAAGGATAAATACAAATAAAATGATGCCTAGATACACCACAGGCAAACTGCTAAAAAACAAACATAAAGAGAAAATCTTGAAAGCAGGCAGAGAGTAGTAACACATTTCATACGGAGTAATGAATGATGCAAATGACGGCTCCATTTTACAATAAAGGTAAGAAACATCTAGAAATAAATTTAACAAAATATGTGTATGACTTCTGAACTGAAAACTATCAAACAGAATTAAAAAGAAAATTTTTTTTTGAGACGGAGTTTTGCTCTTGTTGCCCAGGCTGGAGTGCAATGGCGTGATCTCAGCTCACTGCAACCTCTGCCTCCGGGGTTCAAGCGATTCTCCTGCCTCAGCCTCCCGAGTAGCTGGGATTACAGGCGCCGCCACCACACCCAGCTAATTTTGTATTTTTCGTAGAGAAGGGGTTTCTCCATGTTGCTCAGGCTGGTCTTGAACTCCCGACCTCAGGTGATCCGCCTGCCTCGGCCTCCCAAAGTGCTGGGATTACAGGTGTGAGCCACCACACCTGGCCCGAAATTTTTAATTTTATTATTATTATTTTTTGAGACAGAGTTTTGCTCTTGCTGCCCAGTCTGGAGTGCAATGGCAGTATCTCGGCTCACTGCAACCTCCGCCTCCTGAGCAAGTTGAAGCGATTCTGCTGCCTCAGCCTCCCAACTAGCTGGGACTACAGGCGCCTGCCACCACACCTGGCTAAGTTTTGCATTTTTAGTACAGACGGGGTTTCACCATGTTGGCCGGCTGGTCTCGAACTGACCTCAGTTGATCCGCCCGTCTCAGGCTCCCAAAGTGCTGGTATTACAGGCGTGAGCCACCGCGCCCAGCCTAAAAATAAATTTTAAAAGGCCCAAATAAGAAGGAAAATGCACCAAGTTCATATATTTGAAGACTCAATACTGTTTAGGTATCATTTCTTTCCAAATTGATTCATAGGTTCAATGCAATCCCTATCACAATTTTACCAAATTTTTCTGTGGAAACTGGTAAGATAATTCTAATATTTATAATGGAAATGCAGAGGATTTAGAATATTCACATCAAGCTTGAAAAATAACAACAAATAGGAGGACCTACAACGACAAGACTTCAAGACTTACTAAAGCTACAGTAATTAAAAGTGCGGTACTAACATAAGGATTGGACAATGGAACTGAAAAGGGAGCGCAGAAATCAATTACCATTTGTACAGTCATCTTAATTTCAAAAATGCAATACCATAGCATTTTCAACAATTGGTGCTGGAACGACTGGATATCTATATGGAAAAAAATTAATATTTAATTATATCTCACACCATTCACATAAACTAGAGATGGATAGGCCTAAACATAAAACTAAAACTATAACATTTATAGGCCGAGCATGGTGGCTCACGCCTGTAATCCCAGCATGCTGTGAGGCCGAGATGGGTGGATCATGAGGTCAAGAGTTCAAGACCAACCTGGCCAACATGGTGAAATCCTGTCTCTACTAAAAATACAAAAATTAGTTGGGCGTGGTGGTGCGCATCCATAATCCCAGCTACTCAGGAGGCTGAGGCAGGAGAATCACTTGAACCTGGGAGGCAGAGGTTGCAGTGAGCCGAGACTGCGTCACTGCACCCCCACCTGGATGACAGAGTAAGACTCCGTCTCAAAAAAAAAAAAAATTACAGAAGAAAACATGAAAGATTGTCTTCACAGTCTGAAGGTAGCCAAGATTTCTTAGGACTCAGAAAGCAATAACTATAGAAGAAAATATAAGAGAAAACTGATTACATCAAAATGTAAAACTTCTGTTCATCACACAACTCTAAGAAAATGAATAGGCAAGCAGACAGACGACAGGTAACTAGGATAAAAAGGTTATATAAATAACTCCTACAACTCAATAAAAAGACACACACCCAATTTAAAATGGTCAAAAGATTTGAGCACGCACTTTGCAATGTATTATACATTGTCATCAGCACAGGAAAAAGTGCTCAACACCATGAGTGACTGAGGACTAAAATTAAGACCATGACACACCACACCCATCAGAATAACTAAAAAGACTGACAACACCAAATGTTGGCAAGGACACAAAGCAACTGGAACTCTCATATACTGTTGGCAGGAAACAGGCTGATAAAACCACTCAGCTGTTAATGCACACTACTCTTCATGAAAAAGAAAGGACAACTCCAAGGACTGAGCCACAGGCCCAGGGAGCAGAGCAGCAGAGGCCCAATCCCAGGCCTTGAGCCCTATTGGTTTTTTGAGACGAAGTCTTGTTCAGTCGCCCAGGCTGGAGTGCAGTGGCACAATCTCGGCTCAGTTTCTGTCTCCCAGATTCAAGCAATTCTCCAGCCTCAGCCTCCCAAGTAACTGGGACTATAGGCACGCGCCATCATGCCCAGCTAATTCTGATTCTTGTATTTTTAGTAGAGATGGGGTTTCACTATGTTGCGTAGGCTGGTCTCGAACTCCTGAGCTCAAGTGATCCACCCGCCTTGGCCTCCCAAAGTGCCAGGATTACAGGCGTGAGCCACTGCGCCCGGCCTATTGGTTCTTTATAGATCTTGAATATCAGTCTTTTGTCAAATAGGTCCCTGTGCTTCCCCATTCATTTTCTTACAGTAGTCTGTGATTACATTTTGATGTAATCAATCATATTTATCTTTGTGTGTGTGTGTGTGTGTTTGCTTTTTTAGGTGACTCTATGGCATCCTGAGCCCTAAGAAACCTTTGCACACACTCAGGTCATGGAGATATTCTTCTCATCTTCTTCTAAAAGCCTCACGGTTTTCTAATTTTGGAAATAGGTCTAGGCAGGGTACGCTGGGTGCAGTTGCTCACACCTGTAATCCCAGCACTTTGGGAGGCTGAGGCAGGTGGATTGCATGAGGTGAGGAGTTAAAGACCAGCCTGGCCAACATCGTGAAATTCTGTCTCTACAAACAACACAAAAATTAGCTGGTCCTGGTGACATGTTCTCGTAGTCCTAACTACTCACGGGGCTGAGATGGAAGGCTTGCTTCAGCCTGGAAGGTGGAGGCTGCAGTGAGCTGAGATCACTCCACTGCACTCCAGCCTGGGTGACAGAACGAGACTCTGTCTCAAAACAAAGGAAGAAATTAGGCCGGGTGCGGTAGAAAGAAATTAGGCGTGGTACAGTGGCTCAAGCCTGTAATCCCAACACTTTGGGAGGCCGAGGCAAGCAGATCACCTGAGGTAGGGAGTTCAAGACCAGCCTGACCAACATGGAGAAACCTCGTCTCTACGAAAAATATAAAATCAGCCAGGTGTGGTGGTGCATGCCTGTAATCCCAGCTACTTGGGAGGCTGAGGCAGGAGAATCGCTTGAACCTGGGAGGCAGAGGTTGCGGTGAGCCGAGATCGCACCACTGCACTCCAACCTGGGCAACAAGAGTGAAATTCTGTCTCAAAAAAAAAAAAAAAAAGAAGAAGAAAGAAAGAAATTAAGTAGCCAGGAGCGGTGGCTCACGCCTGTAATCCCAGCACTTGAGGCTGAAGTGGAAGGATCGCCTGAGGCTCAGGAGTTCAAGACAAGCATAGGGAACATAGCTGTCTCTACAAGCAATAAAACATTAGTCAGGCATGGTGGAGCATGCCTGTAGTCCCAGCTACTCAGGAAGCTGTGGCGGGAGGATCACCTGAGTTGGGGCGAGGAGGGGGTCAAGGCTGTAGTGAGCCATGATCACACCACTACACTCCAGCCTGGGCAACACAGGAAGATTCTGTCTCAAAAAAGAAAGAAAGAAATTAAATATATACCGGTCACATGATCCCAAAATTCTGATAGGTGTTTTCCTAGAGGAAGTAAAAACATGATCAAAAAAAAAAAAAAAAAAAGTCGGGGTAGAAGGGAGAGACCCTGGACTAGGATAGTGGCTATGGCAAGAAATCATGAATTCAAGATATTAAAAAGGCAAAGACTGGCAAAGATGTTTTATTCTTCTCCATTTCCTTATCACCTAAAAGCATTTTTTTTTCTTTTTTTGAGGAGTCTCACTCTGTTGCCCAAGCTGCAGTACAATGGCACAATCTCAGCTCACAAAAGCATTTCTTATTCTATGTGGAGGGCTGAAGAAGCAGGTCAGGTGGACTCTGGATATATAGTACAACAGGGAGATGTGACAAGGTGATGGGTGAGATTCTGACTGTGAAGGTCAAGAACGGCTCGATGAACAAGACTGGAGCAAGTTTCTTCTATTTTCATTTATGAACACAGTGCTATAATGTTCATGGTACTTTAAAAAAATTGGCAGAAGTAGAAAGAAATGGCCAGGCACAGTGTCTCACATCTGTCATCTCAGCACTTTGGGAGGCCAACGCAGGCAGATTACCTGAGGTCAGGTGTTCAAGACCAGCCTGGCTAACAGGGTGAAACCTCGTCTCTACTAAAGATACAAAAATTAGCCAGGCGGGGTGGTGGGTGCCTGTTAATTCCAGCTCCTCAAGAGGCTGAGGCACGAGAATCACTTGAATCTGGGAGGCAAAGGTTGCAGTGAGTTGAGATCACGCCACTGCACTCTAGCCTAAGCAAGAGTGAGATTCCGTCTCAAAAAAAAAAAAAGTAGGAAAACATTTTTAATTGAAAAGAAATCTCAAAATATCGTTACCTCTAAAGCCTTATGCAGCTCACCACAGTCTGAAGTCTTTCTTTTTTTTTTTTTTTTTGGAGACGCTCCGTTGCCCAGGCTGGAGTACAGTGGTGCAATCTCAGCTAACTGCAACCTCCACCTCCCAGGTTCAAGTGATTCTCCTGCCTCAGTCTCCTGAGTAGCTGGAACTACAGGCACACACCACCACACCCAGCTAATTTTCTGTATTTTTAGTAGAGACAGGGCTTCGCCATGTTGGCCAGGTTGGTCTGAAACTCCTGACCTCCAGTGTTCTGCCCACCTCAGCCTCCCAAAATGCTGGGATTACAGGCAAGAGTCACCACACCCGGCCTGAAGTATGTCTTAAAATCTGTGGAAGGGGAACCCGGTAATCTCAGCACTTTGGGAGGCCGAGGTGGGCAGATCACGAGGTCAGGGGTTTGAGACCAGCCTGGACAACACAGTGAAACTCCGTCACTACTAAAAACACAAAAATTAGCTAGGCATGGTGGCGGGGGCCTGTAACCCCAGTTTCTTGGGAGGCTGAGGCAGGAGAATCACTTGAACCTGGGAGACAGAGGTTGCAGAGAGCCGAGATCGCACCACTGCACTCCAGCCTGGGCTACAAGAGTGAAACTCCATCTCAACAAAAAAAAAAAAAAGAAAAGAAAAAAAACCTGTGGGAACACAGGATTAATTCCATCACACTATGATCATTTCTCTACACTCCCACACTCAGCCATTAGAGAACTGCGGGGCCATACGCTTATCACTGAATCCCCAACACTCAGCACAGTCCCCACCCAGCGCAGAGTATGAAGAGCATTTTAGCCCTTATTTTAGCTTCTCTCCACATCAAAACTGCCAGTTTAGTATTAAAAATGAGTGCCTTGAGTGAAGAAATGTTAAAAGCTGCAGAGATGGAAAAATATCCACCAGGCTTTCTGCCCTTGAACCAGTGCTGAGACAGTCAGTCATCATTATTCAGGGTAGTTATGTCCTTCAACGGTATCATGAACACTGAACTAGCAAATACTGAGCCACTGCTCCTAGGGGAAACACGGGGTTACTCAACAGGCATAACCTTGTTTTATGTGTGCTTCTGTTTAAAGACATCTTATTTAATATATATTGTTGATGCATTAACACTGAACTCGCAGCCGACAACAAAAGTGGTGCCTGAACAAAGCTAATCTAAAAGCTGATCTTTTCTCTACAAGATACATCACAGCCTTCAACTTGGAAATGCAAGCTAGCACTTCTACTCTTGGAGGCCATTGTAAACAGCAAAATCACCAAAAGCACAAAAATTAAAAAAAAACTGGCACTACGTATACAGCCAAAATAACACTTATGCATAGTCTTAGAGCTGAAACAGGAAGGCAGAGTGTCACCTTATCTGAACACAGCTGGGAAAGCCTACAGTGGGCGACTCAAAATTTTTCACAACTATCCTCCCCCACAGCTAGCTCAGTTACCTTTTTCATACACTCATCTCCAACTATACTGTTTATACAAGATAACACGTTTTGGTGTACGTTACATAACAGCAACCTCTGACGGTTTCTGCCTCCCTGAGACCAGCATACAAACATTTCTCTGCTTGATACCACTATAATTAATGGCCTGATAAGTGTTGAACTGAGAACAGACGACTTTAAAAACCACTCCGAGAGGGGCACGGTAGCTCACGCCTGTAATCCCAGCATTTTGGGAGGCCAAGGCGAGAAGATCAACTGAGGTCGTCAATTCGAGGCCAGCCTAACCCACATGGAGAAACCCCTTCTCTACTAAAACTACAAAATTAGCCGGGTCTGGTGACGCACACCTGTAATCCCAGCTACTGGGGAGGTTGAGGCAGGAGAATCGCTTGAACCTGGGAGGCAGAGGTGGCAGTGAGTCAAGATCGCGCCATTGCACTCAGGCCTGGGCAACAAGAGTGAAACTCAGTCCCCCAAAAAACAACAGACAAACAAAAAACTCCCGCCCAGGCGCGCTGGCTCACGCCTGTAATGCCAGCACTTTGGGAGGCTGAGGCGGGTGGATCACCTGAGGTCAGGAGTTCGAGACTAGCCTGGCCAACATGGTGAAACCCTGTCTCTACTAAAAATACCAAAAATTAGTCGGGTGTAGTGGCCCGCGCCTGTCAGCCCAGCCACTGAGGAGGCTGAGACAGGAGAGTCGTTTGAACCCGGGAGGCGAAGGCTGCAGTGCGCCGAGATCCGCCATTGCACTCCACCCTGGGCAACAAGAGTGAAACTCCATCTCAAAAAAAAAAAAGAAACTCCCCTAAACAATACCAGACCTGAGACCACTGAATTACCTGACCCAATCCAAGAGTTAAACGCTAGTTTCCAAAAACTAGAGTTTTAAATGTCTGTGCCTCAGCCCGCGAGTTCCGTGGAGGACTAGACCTAGAAAGCCTAGAAAACCACCAATATCCATCCAATCATGGAGAAACAAAATGTGGTATATCCACACAATAAATAATTCAGTTACCTAAAAAATGAAGTTGATACATGCTACATACAACGTAGATGAACTCTGAATCACTGTATTAAGTGAAATAAACCAAACAAAAGAACAAATAGTGTATAATACAGTACTGAGAATAAGTAAATCCACAGATCAGTGCTGCTGGGAGGAGGAGGAAATAATGGGTGTCTGCTAATGGGTTTCAGGGTTTCTTTTAGGGATGATAAAAATGTTCTGGAATTAGACAATGGTGGTGGTTGCACAATCCTGTGAATATACTAAAGCCACTGAATTGCACACTTTAAAAGGGTGAATTTAGACTGGACGTGGTGGCTCACACCTGTAATCCCTGCACTTTGGAAGGGCGAGGAGTTGAGACAAGCCTAGCCAACCTGGTGAAAAATACAAAAATCAGCTGGGTGTGGTGGCGTGTGCCTGTAATTCCAGCTACTCGGGAGGCTGAAGCAAAAGAATCGCTTGAACCCGGGAGGCGGAGGTTGCAGTGAGCCCAGACGGCGCCACTGTACTCCAGCCTGGGCAACAGAGCGAGACTACGTCTCCATTTTTTTAAAAAGGGGGTGAGGCCGGGCGCGGTGGCTCAAGCCTGTAATCCCAGCACTTTGGGAGGCCGAGACGGGCGGAGTTCGAGACCATCCTGGCTAACACGGTGAAACCCCGTCTCTACTAAAATACAAAAAAAACTAGCCGGGCGCGGTTGTGGGCGCCTGTAGTCCCAGCTACTCGGGAGGCTGAGGCCGGAGAATGGCGGGAACCCGGGAGGCGGAGCTTGCAGTGAGCTGAGATCCGGCCACTGCACTCCAGCCCGGGCTACAGAGCAAGACTCCGTCTCAAAAAAAAAATAAAAAATAAAAAAAATAAAAAGGGGGTGAATTTAATTGTATGTGAATTATATCTCAACTTTTTATTTTTATTTCTTTTTGAGATGGAGTCTCGCCCTGTCCCCCCGGCTGGAGTGCAGTGGTGCCATCTCGGCCCACCGGTGGGCAACCCCTGCCTCCCGGGTTCAAGCGAGTCTCACGCCTCCGCCTCCGGGGAGCGGGGATGACAGGCGCCCGCCACCAGGCCTGCCTATTGTTGTATTTTTAGTAGAGACGGGGTTTCGCTGTTAGCCAGGCTGGTCCGGAACTCCTGGCCTCAAGCGATGCTCCCGTCCGCCTTCCAAAGTTCTGGGACCACAGGTGAGACGCAGCGCCAGACCTCATCTCAATCTGGTAACAAGGCTCAATACTCAGCTAAACTGAGCGTCAAATTTTTATTTATTTTTCTTCCCCGTGACAGGTCTCGCTCTGTCGCCCGGGATGCAGTGTCGTGGTGCCGGTGCGATCTCGGCTCACCACAGGCCCGACCTCCCGGGAACACGGGGCCAGGTCGCCGCCACGCCGGCGTCAAATTCCTTTCAAATCAGTCATCTCTTCCCAGCGTCCCCCGCTCCCTGCAACTCAACTTCGTTCAGCTGTTAACACCGACTTCAGCTTCCCCAGCCCGTCTCCGGGCAGCGTCTCCGGGGACGCGCCACCACGGACTCCCGGCTGTGCGCACCGCGGTGGGGTCCCGGCGCGCCGGTGCCAGCTTTCCCGTACCCCGCCCTCCTGCCCATCTCTCGGGAAGCCCCGGTACTGAGCCCCTCACTGCGCCGGTGAACTAGAACAGGCCTCCGGGCTCAGCACCTCTGCGCTGAGACCTCAGGGTCAGCTCCACCGCGGCCCCAGGTTCTCACGCTCCACACCCACGGCCAGAACCACCCGGGGAAGCCGCTCTCCTCCCCCACTTACTCGCCTCCGGCCGCGCGCGGTGCACGCAGGGAGCTCGATCTAGGCTACGGACAAGGGGAAGAGCGCTTAGATGGAGGCCGCGCAGAGGAGAATGGGAAGGGTGTGCGAGGGTCTCTGGGAAGAAGGTCCGAACCCACGCCAGCGCCGGACGGCAAAAAAAAAAAACAGACCGCAGGAGGAACCGTAAATCAAGTAGGAGGGGAAAAGAGCCGCAAAGCCAAAGCCGTCTGCGGCAGCCGTAAAGCAACCTGGAGGCGCAGTGCTGGCGTCTACGTGCTGAGCCGCTCGGCCTGCCCCTTCCCGGCGCGTGCTCTGCCTGCTACTTCCCTCCAGCTTCCCTGGGTCCGCGGCCGTCGGACCTCTGCTGCCCCCTGGTGGGCTCGGGGGTGTCGTCAGGCCTGCAGGGGCTAGTTAGGCCGCGTGGTTCCCACTTCACATGCCCGACGCCCACTGGGATGCGGGGCCCACCCGTGCACAACTGGGGAGATCTTAGGCAGAACGGTTGTCGGAGACCTGCCCAGGTTCCGCCCGGGCCGAGGCAGCGGGGGACCGGGTGGTTCCGGAGGCCCCTCACCACCGCCGCGCACAGCCGGCCGTCACCGGAGGGCGCCTTCGGTTAGCGACGACGGCAGGGAAATGGAGGAGTGCGGCTCGGCGAGGTCCTCTCGAGAATGCCCCTGGGGCCGGCGCGGCGGCTCAGGCCTGTAATCCCCGCACTTTGGGAGGCCGGGGCGGGCGGATCATGAGGTCAGGAGTTCGAGACCAGCCTGGTCAACATGGAGAAACCCTCGTCTCTACTAAAAATACAAAAAATGAACCGAGCGTGGTGGCGGCGCCTGTAATCCCAGCTCCTCGGGAGGCTGAGGCCGGAGAATCGCTTGAACCCGGGAGGCGGAGGTTGCGGTGAGCTGAGATCGCGCCACTGCCCTCCAGCCTGGGCGACAAAGCGAGACTCCGTCTCCGAAAAAGATGGATGGATGGATAGATGATTGATAGACAGATAGTCAGTCCAACCTCAGAAAGGAAAAGGGCCTTCTATGTATAAAAATTGAGCAATAAATCATAAAGTAAGTGGATAAATGTAACTACCGACATAAAACTTTTTAAACTTGTTAAAAAAAAAAAAACACTTTTTTTTTTTTTTTTTTTTTTTGGAGATAGGGTCTCACTCTGCTGCCCAGGCTGGAATGCAGTGGCATGATCATAGCTCACTGCACCCTTGAACTTCTGGGCTTAAGGGATGCTCCTGCCTCAGCCTCCTAAGTAGGTGGAACCACAGGCCCGTGTCACTGTGCCCAGATTTTTCTTTTTTTTTTGTAGATATGGAGTCATGCTTTGTCACCCATTCTAACAAAACTTTAAACAAGAAGAAAGGTAAATATTACCATATATGGTAAGAGAGTTCATATATTAACTTCAAAGAAAAATAAATGAAATGAGTGAACATTTCACAAAAGGAGAAATACAATAAATATGAGAAAAGGTTTAACTTCAATAAAAGTAATATATATATTAAAACAAGTATAACATTATCATTTCACCGATTAAATTAGGAAATTAAAATGTTTCTTTTTACACAAACATATGAACACATTCTTAATGAATTTTGAAGGTATTGCTTTAGTGTTTTTTATCTTTGCTGCTCTGGGGAAGTCCAATGCCATTCTAATTCCTGTTGCTTTTTATATAACCTAATACTTTGTATGTGAAAAGAATATAATTATACTTTTTTAAGTTTTCATAGTAGATATTTTCATTTAAGAAAGCACTTTGGGAGGCTGAGGCGGGTAGATCACCTGAGGTCAGGAGTTCGAGACCAGCCTGGCCAACATGGTGAAACCCCATCTCTACTAAGAACACAAAAATTAGCTGGGAGTAGTGGCAGGGCACCTGTAATCCCAGCTACTCAGGAGGCTGAGGCAGGAGAATTGCTTGAAACCAGGAGGAAGAGGCTGCAGTGAGCTGAGATTGTGGCATTGCACTCAAGCCTGGGTGACGAGTGAAACTCCATCTTAAAAAAAACCCAAAACATGAAAAGATAAAATGAATAGAGGCCAGGCGCCATGGCTCATGCCTGTAATCCCACCACTGTGGGAGGCTGAGGTGGGTGGATCACCTGAGGGAAGGATTTCAAGACCAGCCTGGCCAACATGGTGAAACCCCATTTCTACCAAAAATACAAAAATCAGCCAGGCATGGTGGCACACACATGTAGTCCCAGCTACTCAGGAAGCTGAGGTGTGAGAATCCCTGGAAACCAGGAGGCAGACAGAGGTTGCAATGAGCCGAGATCACGACACTGGACTCCAGCCTGGGCAACAAGTGAGACCCTTTTTCTAAACAAAGAAAAGAAAAAATAAATGGATAACCCAATTACCCTGAGGTGATCATTTACACGTTGTTTACAGGTATGAAAATATCACATGTACCTCAAAAGTATATACAACTATTATATATGTTTTTTGGGGTTCTTTGGAGATAGGGTCTTACTTTGTTGTCCAGGCTGGAGTGCAGTGGCACCATCTTGGCCCAGCGTGACCTTTGCCTCCTGGGTTCAAGAGACTCTGCTGCCTCAGCCTCCCAAGTAGCTGGGATTACAGGCGTGCACTACCATTTCCAGCTAATTTTTGTATTTTTAATGGAGATAGGGTTTCACCACAATGGCCAGGCTGGTCTCGAACTCCTGACCTCAGGTGATCCTCCCACCTTGGCATACCAAAGTGCTGGGATTACAGGCGTGAGCCACTGTGACCTGCCCTGTATATCAATTTTTTCATTGTGAAAAAATAAATAAATAAATTGTTTCAGTGGCCGCTGAGGTGTCCCTTGCTTCTACTGGTATATGCCTTCAATACTACTGTGCTGACACTTCTCAAGTTGTCTCACAATGATAGAATTAGCCTTATTGAAACACCTGTATTTATTAAACAACTTCCTTCTAAGAGGCTTCAGCTTTTAAAATTATACTTTATCCTGAGCATAATTCTTTGAGACAGAGAGAGGGACAGGTGAAGTCACACCTTACACTTCATAGCAGAGGTATTACTCCACAACCGTAAGCACACGCCTGTGGGTCGCATGAATTCTAAACTCTTCCAATACTGCTAGTTGTTTGTGAACGTGCCTTCAAGCACATGCTAAAATCAGACCTTTTTTTTTTTTTTTTGAGACAGAGTCTTGCTCTGTCGCCCAGGCTGGAGTGCAGTGGCACAAGCTTGGCTCACTGCAACCTCCACCTCGGGTTCGAGTGATTCTCCTGCCTCAGCCTCCTGAGTAGCTGGGATTACAGGTGCCCGACACCACGCCCGGCTAATTTTTTGTATTTTTTAGTAGAGACGGCGTTTCACCGTGTTGGCCAGGCTGGTCTTGAACTGCTGACCTCGTGATCAGCACACCTCGGTTTCCCAAAGTTCTGGGATTACAGGCCTGAGCCACTGTGCCTGGCCTACTCTCTGTTTTTGTGAATTTGACTATTTTAGATTCCTCATATTAGTGGAATCATGAATATTTGTCTTTTTTTTTTTTTTTTTGAGACGGAGTCTCACTCTGTCACCCAGGCTGGAGTGCAGTGGTGCGATCTCGGCTCACTGCAAGCTCCGCCTCCCGGGTTCACACGTTCTCCTGCCTCAGCCTCCCAAGTAGCTGGGACTACAGGCGCTGCCACCACGCCTGGCTAATTTTTGTATTTTTTGTATTTTTAGTAGAGACGGGGTTTCACCGTGTTAGCCAGGATGGTCTCAATCTCCTGACCTCATGATCTGCCTGCCTCGGTCTCCCAAAGTGCTAAGATTACAGGCGTGAGCCACCACGCCCGACCTTACTTGTTAATTTTTTGAAGAACGACCGTACTGATTTCCTTAGCACTTGCACCAGTTTACATTCCATCCAACAGTACACAAGGGTTCTAATTTCTCTACAACCTCGCCAATGCTTATTTTCTTTTCCTTTTTCTTTTTTTGAGACAGAGTTTCACTCTTGTTGCCTAGGCAGGAGTGCAATGGTGCAATCTCAACTCACCACAACCTCCACCTCCCAGGTTCAAGCGATTTTCCTGCCTCAGCCTCCTGAGTAGCTGGGATTACAGGCATGTACCACCACTCCTGGCTCATTTTTTTGTTTTTTTAGTAGAGATGGGGTTTCACCATGTTGGCCAGGCTGGTCTCGAACTCCTGACCTCAGGTGATCTGCCTGCCTCGGCCTCCCACAGTGCTGGGGTTACAGGTTTGAGCCACCATACCCGGTCACTTTGTTCTTCTTTCTTATGACTAGTAAAGATTTTTGTTGTTGTTGTTGTTGTTGTTTTTGAGATGGTGTCACACTCTTTTGCTCAGGTTTGAGTGCATTGACATGATCATAGCCCACTACAGCCTCAAACGCTTAGCCTCAAGCACCCTCCTGCTTCAGCATCCTGAGTACCTGGGACTACAGGTGTGGGCTACCATGCCCTGCTTGGACTAGTCAAGTTTTAACAGATCATTAATTAACTCCTATTTTTCGAACAGCAGTAGCTGACATACGAGGAGACATTTAATACAGAGGCATAGGTCTCAGCCAAGGCAGTGCATCCAATTAGCCCTTAATTTCCTATATTTCACTGCCTGTTTCTTAACAAGGAAATAAAAGCCTTTTAGAACTCAAAGTAGCAGCTGTCAAGTGGAACTCTCCATATTGCATTTTTCAATAATTATCATTCCACAGAGCCCACCCTGGGCAGAATATCCAAGCCACTGGTTCTGAGATGGAGCCAGCTGGGATCAGAACTACCTTACTTCAATGCAAACATATTTTTCTAACTAATCTACTCCCTGGAAAAAGTTATTTTAACTGGATTTAAGACAGTGGGAGGGAAAGAAGTACAGAGAAGCACTGGCTTTCTTCCCGTTACTGCAGAATCAGTCGGTGTTTGGAATGAAGTGTGTCTTTTACAAGTGATTGATCTTCAAAACGGTAGAACTTCTGCCAGGCCGTAAAGTGGCAGAAGGGAAATGTGGGTCAGCACAAAAACTATTGAGGGTAAAAGAGAGAGAGAGATAAGGCCAGTGTTGTCATGAGACCTTGATCTTTTTTTTTTTTTTTTTTTTTGAGACGTAATCTTGGTGTCGCCCAGGCTGGAGTGCAGTGGTGTGATCTTGCCTCACTGCAGCCTCCACCTCCCGGGTTCAAGCGATTCTCCTGCCTCAACCTCCCAAGTGGCTGGGACTACAGGGTGATGCCGCCACACCCGGATAGTTTTTTTGTATTTTAGTAGTGGCAGGGTTTCACTGTGTTGCCCAGGCTGGTCTTGAACTCCTGAGCTCAGGCAATCCATCTGCCTCCGCCTCCCAAAATGCTGGGATCACAGGCATGAGCTACTGCACCCGGCCTAATTCATTTAATTCTTTTTTTTGTTTTGTTTTTTTTTTGAGACGGAGTTTTGCTCTTGTTGCCCAGGCTGGAGTGCAATGGCACAATCTCAGCTCACTGCAACCTCTGCCTCCCAGGTTCAAGTGATTCTCCTGCCTCAGCCTCCCGAGTAGCTGGGATTACAGGCATGCGCCACCACACCCAGCTAATTTTGTGTTTTTTGTAGAGACGGGGTTTCTCCATGTTGATCAGGCTGGTCTTGAACACCGACCTCATGTGATCCGCCTGCCTTGGCCCTTCCTCTGGAGCCTCAGCAAATTTACTTCAGCTAAGTGGGTCCAGGTGCTGGGGTGATTACCCTTGTCTTGTCTCCTGCTAAATCACGGAGGTTTGGAGAGTTCCTTCAGACCTCCAATAAACTTGTTTTTGGAGGCCTTGGGGAGTTTCTTCAGACCCCCCATTAAAACTTGTTTAATCCTAAATGTGTCCTGTTAAGAATGCCTTCGTTATTGGCCAGGTGCGGTGACTCACGCCTGTAATCCCAGCACTTTGGGAGGCCGAGGCCGGTGGATCACCTGAGGTCAGAAGTTCAAGACCAGCCTGGTCCACATGGTGAAACCCCATCTCTACTAAATATACAAAAATTAGCCGGGCGTGGTGGCAGTCGCCTGTAATCCCAGCTACTCGGGAGGCTGAGGCAGGAGAATTGCTTGAACCCAGGAGGTGGAGGTTGCAGTGAGCCGAGATCGCACCATTGCGCTTCAGCCTGGGTAACAAGAGCAAAATTCTGTCTTCAAAAAAATATATATATATTCCTTCGTTATTTTGTCATTCCTTAAGGCCTAGGAAAGGCCTAGGCAAAACGCTTGGTGGGCTTTTGTTACATTCCAGCCTTTCTATAAGGGCATTGACTTTTTTTTTTTTTTTTTTTTAGCTTTTAATATTTAACTTATCCAATTAGTCAAAGCTGAAACAGTTGTTATGGAGCCCTGCGTTAGTGAGACCTGGCCTGCCACATAATGAGATGCCATATTAATTGACTAAGATGTTGTCGATTTTTTTTTTTTTTTTTTTTGAGATGGAGTTTCGCTCTTGTTGCCCAGGCTAGTGCAATGGCATGATCTCGGCTCACTACAACCTCTGCCTCCTGGGCTCAAGCGATTCTCCTGCCTTAGCCTTCTGAGTAGCCGAGATTACAGGCATGCGCCACCACACTCAGCTAATTTTGTATTTTTAGTAGAGAAGGGGTTTCTCCATGTTGGTCAGTCTGGTCTCGAACTCCCGACCTCAAGTTATCTGCCCGCCTTGGCCTCCCAAAGTGCTGGGATTATAGGCATGAGCCACTGTGCCCGGCCGATGCTGTTCATTTTAAGACTTAGCATTATTTTACTTACCATCATGAAAGGAAATAAATTAGAACAAAAGTCTCTGAGGGGGAAAGGAGAAAAGTTTCCAATCATCAGTAAATGCTTGTTCACGAATCTGGAATTTACCCCCCTCCGCTGTTTCCATGTCTTTTTCAATACACAAAAGCTTTGAGTTTCAGTGCCAATTTATACTATAATCTTTTGAAAGACATTTCAAATGACACAGAACTCCAAGTGTGAATGATGTGAACAGATAGTCGCGTCACAACTGCCAGCTGGCTGACAATAATTGTAAGCAGCATCCCAATTGCAGAAATGTTGAAGTGTTCAAGTAATTGAATCTTAGAATCGAAGAAATTATCCCCATTTTGCTGTATGGAAACTGTGGCACAGAGAGATTCTGTGGTTTGCCAAAAACCGCACAGCTATTGCCTTATCAGGACTTTGAACTTAGGTGGTCAAAGCGCTCTGGTTTCAGAGTCAGTGCTTTTGCCGCTAAGAGACTTTCAGAGCCATATAAGATAATGCTCTATGCATCTCCAGTGGTCATCCCATTTCTCTGGTAGAAATCTCCCAAGACAGGAAATCACTACCTTGCAATTCAGCAAATCTATTTTTGGACAACTCTAATTGAAAGAAAGTGCTTCTGTTGGATGTTAAGCATTTGCCCGAAGGAAAAAAAAAAAGAAAGTGCTTCTGAATCAAAATCTTGCACTTTTTGATCTATCCTTTGGGATCACACAGAACAAGTTGAATGCCTCTTTCATACGACAGTGTTTTGGTTTTATTTTTCCAAATAATGTGGGAACTGATTGGATTTCATTCATTCAAACAGGTATTTATTGAGCATATACTATGTGTAAAACACTGTGCAGGGAACAATAGGGAATATAAAGAATGAAACTCAGGGCCGGGCGCGGTGGCTTACGCCTGCAATCCCAGCACTTTGGGAGGCCGAGGCGGGCGGATCACAAGATCAAAAGATTGAGACCATCCTGGCCAACTTGGTGAAACCCTGTCTCTACTAAATTAGCTGGGCGTGGTGGCATGAGCCTGTAGTCCCAGCTACTCAGGAGGCTGAGGCAGGAGAATCGCTTGAACCCAGGAGGCAGAGGTTGCAGTGAGCTGAGATCAGCCACTGCACTCCAGCCTGGGTGACAGAGCGAGACACCATCTCAAAAAAAAAAAAAAGAAACAGAAACTCAGTACCTACTCTTAAGGAATTTACACTACAGTAGGAAAATGAGACATACATTCGCGATAACTACAAGCTAAATGTAGTAAATCATGAGCAGTCCAGATAAGAAAATTGAGATGAGTGAAGACGTCATCTCTAAAGCAGCAGAAAGCCTTCATGGAGGAAACAGCACAAGAACTGGAATTTAATATCTATATATCTGGACTAATATCAGACTGTAGATTGATTGATACTATACCTACTGTAATACCTAGGAACATTATTCTGCAATGTATTGAATTTTCTAGAACTGCTTTTTCTGGAGTAACTTTAGTCATTTGTTTTTTTTTTTTTCTTTCTCCTGCTTAACAGTGTATCAATCTCCACCTTATTTCTCTTATTGATTATTCCATTGAGCACTACTTGAAGTAAGCTTAAAGATCATCTCATCTAAAGCTTTTCAAATTCTTTTTTTTTTTTTTTTGAGACGGAGTCTTGCTCTGTCACCCAGGCTGGAGTGCAGTGGCGTGATCTCGGCTCACTGCAAGCTCCGCCTCCCGGGTTCACACCATTCTCCTACCTCAGCCTCCTGAGTAGCTGGGACTACAGGCACCCACCACCACACCCTGCTATTTTTTTTTTGTATTTTTAGTAGAGACGGGGTTTCACCGTGTTAGCCAGGATGGTCTTGATCTCCTGACCTCATGATCCGCCCGCCTCGGCCTCCCAAAGTGCTGGGATTACAGGCATGAGCCACTGCGCCTGGCCTCAAATTCTTTTTTTTTTTTTTTTTTTTTTAGAGACAGGGTCTCACTTTGTCACCCAGGCTGAAGTGCAGTGGTGCAATCCCGGTTCACTGCAGTTTTGACCCCCCGGGTTCAAGCGATTCTCCCACCTCAGCCTCCTAAGTAGCTGGGACCACAGGCACATGCCACCACACCTGGCTAATTTTTGTATATTTTTTTGTAGACATAGGTTTTCACCTTGTTGCCCAGGGTGGTCTGTAACTCCTGGGCTCAAGGGATTTGCCTGCCTTGGCCTCCCAAAGTACTAGGATTACAAGCATGAACCACTGCGCCCAGCCAGTTTTTCACATTCTTTTTCTTTCTTTTTTTTTGAGACAGAGTCTTGCTCTGTCGCCCAGGCTGGAGTGCAGTGGCACGATCTCGGCTCACGGCAACCTCCGCCTCCCAGGTTCAAGCGATTCTCCTGCCTCAGCCTCTTGAGTAGCTGGGACTACAGGCATCTGCCACCACGCCCGGCTAATTTTTGTATTTTTAGTAGAGAAGGGGTTTCGCCATATTGGCCAGGATGGTCTTGATCTCCCGACCTCATGATTCACCCGCCTGGGCCTCCCAAAGTGCTGGGATTACAGGCATGAGCCACCGCACCCAGCCCAGTTTTTCAGATTTTTTTTTTTTTGAGATGGAGTCTCACTTTGTCACCCAGGCTGGAGTGCAGTGGCACGATCTTGGCTCACTGCAAGCTCTGCCTCCCGGGTTCACACCATTCTCCCGCCTCAGCCTCCCAAGTAGCTGGGACTACAGGCGCCGCCACCGCGCCCGGCTAATTTTTTGTATTTTTAGTAGAGACGGGGTTTCACCGTGTTAGCCAGGATGGTCTTGATCTCCTGACCTCATGATCCGCCCGTCTCGGCCTCCCAAAGTGCTGGGATTACAGGCGTGAGCCACCGCGCCTGGCCCAGTTTTTCAGATTCTTATTGCAGAAGTTAAAAAGGGAAGAAAAGGAAGTTTTTTGAATTCTTAAAGGCAGAAACCTTTTTCTCAAAGGAAATCGTGGGTGTGTCCCCAACACAGAAAACACAGTGGCTCTGCCCTGGCTGAAACTGGCTCAGGAACCCGGGGCCCGGACCTCTTAGTCTTGAGGCGCCTCCACAGAATAATCTGAAAATCGCTGCCCATTCCCATCCAATGTTTTACTTATAATCAACCTGCCTGTTTGAGCGCCTGTGTTGACAGACATTATAATATATGCAAAAGTAAGTAATACATACACATAAGTGAATTAAGTTATTATGGACTATGGGTCAACTGTACTGAGATCAAAAGACCCAAATTTGCTTAGTTCTACTATTTATTGCCCATCTTTCAGACTTTTTTGAGTCTTATTTCCCATACTTAAAAAGATGTAAATAAAGCATCAGAAAAACTCAGAATGAGGGATATTCTCTGACATAACTGGCCAGTAATCACCAAAAATGCCAACGTCATGAAAGAGAAGAAAAACTTGAGGAAATTCTAGCAGATTGAAGACTACTAATTTGAAAGAGGCATGACAACCGAATGCCACCCGGACTTGAAATTTTGTTTTTCTATTGGAACAATTGTCAAAATTTGAATAATAAATGTAAATTCGCTAATAATGTTATATTAATGTTAATTCCTGATTTTGAAAATTACGTGGCGGTTATGTAAAAGATTATATTTGTTATTAGAAAACACACATTGGCTCTCCGCTCCTCCTGTCTGACAGACAGCCACATCTTCTCTCGCATCGCCAGCCGCATCCTTGACACACACGGGGAAGGTGAAGGTTGGAGTCGATGGATTTGGTCGTGCTGGGTGCCTGGTCATCAGGGCTGCTTTTAACTCTGGTAAAGTGGATATTGTCACCATCAATGACCCCTTCATTGCCCTCAACTACACGGTCTACATGTTCCAGTATGAGTCCACCCACGGCAAATTCCATGGCACCATCAAGGCTGAGAACGGGAAGCTTGTCATCAATAGAAATTCCATCACCATCTTCCAGGAGCGAGTCCCTCCAAAATCAAGTGGGGCGATGCTGGCACTGAGTACATCGTGGAGTCCACTGCCATCTTCACCACCATAGAGAAGGCCGGGGCTCACATGCAGGGGGGAGCCAAAAGGGGCATCATCTCTGCCTCCTCTGCTGACGCCCCCATGTTCGTGATGGGCATGAACCATGAGAAGTATGACAACAGCCTCAAGATTGTCAGCGATGCCTCCTGCACCACCAGCTGCTTAGCGCCCCGGCCAAGTTCATCCGTGACAACTTTGGTGTTGTGGAAGGACTCACGACCACAGTCCACGCCATCACTGCCATCCAGAAGACTGTGGATGGCCCCTCCGGGAAACTGGCGTGATGGCCACGGGGCTCTCCAGAATGTCATCCCTGCCTCTACTGGTGCTGCCAAGGCTGTGGGCAAGGCTGAGCTGAATGGGAAGCTCACTGGCATGGCCTTCTGTGTCCCCGCTGCCAACATGTCAGTGGTGGACCTGACCTGCCGTCTGGAAAAACCGCCAAATATGATGACATCAAGAAGGTGGTGAAGCAGGCGTCGGAGCGCCCCCTCAAGGGCATCCTGGGCTACACTGAGCACCAGGTGGTCTCCTCCGACTTCAACAGCAACCCCCACTCTTTCACCTTCGATGCTGGGGCTGGCACAGACCTCAGCGATCACTTTGTCAAGCTCATTTCCTGGTATAACAATGAATTTGGCTACAGCAACAGGGTGGTGGACCTCATGGCCCACATGGCCTCCAAGGAGTAAGACCCCTGGACCATCAGCCCCAGCGACAGCACAAGAGGAAGAGAGAGGCCCTCACTGCTGGGAGTCCCTGCCACACTCAGTCCCCTGCCACACTGAATCTCCCCTCCTCACAGTTTCCATGCAGACCCCCTGAAGAGGGAGGGGACTAAGGAGCCTCACCTTGTCGTCCACCATCAATAAAGTCCCCTGTGCTCAGCCAAAAATAAAAAATAAAATACACATCATGGTGAAAAGGAATTTGAAGAGAAAAAAATGAAAACAACATTGGCATATTTAGGAGTAAAGGGCTGCAACTTTCACACAGTTCAGAAAAGAAAACATTTGAGAGAGAGAGAAAGCAAATATGGTAAAAGGTTAACAACTGGAAGATCTGAGTGTAGGGTGTATAGAAATTATTTGCACGACTGCAACTCTTTTTCTTTTCTTTTGTTTTTTAGAGACCAGAGTCTCACTAGGTTGTGTAGGCTGGCCTCATACTCCTGGGCTGAAGCAATGCTCCCACCTCAGCCTCCACAGTAGCTGGGACTGCAGGCACACTGCGCTGGGCACAACTTTTCTTAAAGACAAAAATTATGTCAAAATGAAATGCTTTTTAGGTGAAGAGAATATCTGTCTTACCTACTTCATAGAATTTTGGGGAAGATCAAATAAAATCTTGTGAGTGAAAGAGCTTTGAAAACTGTAAGTTTCCCTACAAATGTAAAACTTAATTATTACTACTGAAAAGAGCTTTATACTTTAACAAATGTAGAACAATTATTTTTACTGCATTTTTTGTAGCTTCTACAGAGAAAAAATCTAGTTCTGTATCCATTTACTCAGTTATTACTCTTTGAAGAGAAGGATTGGCCCTGGGTTTCGTTGCTTTAGGAGGGTCAGTGAGCAATAGTAACTTTATTATCTCATTTGGTGCAGAAATCTACAGCCTAAAGTATTGTCTCTTGTTCTACATTTACTGCCTGAGTCTAAATGACCTTCAAGTTCCTTCCCAACACTGGAATTTCATGATTTAATGAAAGTAACACAGAAAAGCCACTGGCAAGAGGGCTCATGCATTTTTTCTTTTTTTTTTTCTTTTGAGACAATTGCTGTGTCATCCAGGCTGGAGTGCAGTGACGCGATCTCAGCGCAATGCAACCTGCGCCTCCCGGGTTCAAGTGATTCTCCTGTCTCAGCCTCTAATTTTTGTATTTTTTAGTAGAGACAGGTTTTCGCCATGTTAGCCAGGCTGGTCTCGAATGCCTGACCTCAGGTGATCCTCCTGCCTCGGCCTCCCACAGTGCTGGGATTACAGACGTGAGCCACTGTGCCCAACCAAGACATCATCTCTTAAAAAAAGAAAAAAGAATAAAGAAATGACTGGACGCAGTGACTCACACCTATAATCCCAGCACTGTGGGAGGCCGAGGTGGGCGGATCACCTGAGGAGGCCTGGCCAACATGGTGAAATCCCTCCTTCACTAAAAATACAAAAAGTAGCAGGGCATGGTGGTGCATGACTGTAATCCCAGCTACTCAGGAGGCTGAGGTTGCAGTAAGCTGAGATCGTGCCATTGCACTCCAGCCTGGGTGATGGAGCAAGACTCTGTCTCAAAAAAAAAAAAAGGAATACTCCTTTTTTTTTTTTTTTTTTTTTTTTTTACTGTTCAAAAATGTTTGAATCTCAGCAATTTCTTATGGGTGAACCTATAGTTGAGCTAATGTATTGCATAGGCAAATACATTCTTACCTATTTATGCTGGCACTGATATATATGTAGTGTTGGACCCTCCAGGCTGTCTGCTTCCCTTCCGCTTGAATGAGGGCAGTTTGGCCCTTTCACAACTCCGTAACACCTGTACACCAGAAAGTGGGAAAAGCACTACAGCCTAGTTTACTACAGCAGTACTGGTGAAATATTAGGTGGACACTATCGGCTTCATTGTCATCTGGGAAGTATCTGTAGACTTTCATTGTTTGTGAAATATCATTTCTCTTTGCTGCCAAATAAAATCAGGATTTGACTGTATGCAATTGTTCTTGAGACAACAAAGGGAATCAGAAAAAAGAATTTGCATATCAATGGCAGAAAGAAAAATTTAGGCACTATTGTTTAAGTTCCGAAAGAAATCTAGGAGAATCTGGGCTCTGTGCCTGGTATCATTTCATTCTTTCTCGTTGACAAATTCCTTATCTACATAAGACTTTCACTGTGCAACTTTCAACTTTAACTGATAAGTCTGACTTATCAATATTTTCTTTTATAGTTGTGCTTTTAATGTCAATTTTTAAAATCTTTGGCTAACTCAATGTCACAGAGATTTCCTCCCATGTTTTCTTCAAGAAATCTTACAGTTTAGCTCTTACTTTTGGGTCTATGTTCTTTTTTAAGGTAGTTTTTATATATAGTGCAAGGTAAATGTCAACATTCTTTTTTAAAAATATAAATATTTAGGCCGGGTACGGTGGCTCACGCCTGTAATCCCAGCACTTTGGGAGGCCGAGGTGGGCGGATCAGGAGGTCAGGAAATCGAGACCATCCTGGCTAACGTGGTGAAACCCCGTCTCTACTAAAAATACAAAAAAATCAGGCCGGGCACGGTGGCTCAAGCCTGTAATCCCAGCACTTTGGCAAGCCGAGACGGGCGGATCACGAGGTCAGGAGTTCGAGACCATCCTGGCTAACACGGTGAAACCCCGTCTCTACTAAAAAATACAAAAAACTAGCCGGGCGAGGTGGCGGCGCCTGTGGTCCCAGCTACTCGGGAGGCTGAGGCAGGAGAATGGCGTAAAAACCCGGGAGGCGGAGCTTGCAGTGAGCTGAGATCCGGCCATTGCACTCCAGCCTGGGCGACTGAGCAGACTCCGTCTCAAAAACCAAACCAAACCAAAAAAAAAACCTCATATATCTTCTTTCTCAATCAATATGTGCCTTTCCCTCCTGATTTTTTCTTTTTCTTTTTTTTTTTTTTTGAGACAGAGTCTCATTCTGTCACCCAGGCTGGAGTGCAGTGGTGAGATGTCGGCTCACAACAGCCTCCGCCTCCCAGGTTCAACTGATTCTCACGCCTCATGCTCCCAAATAGCTGGGACTATAGGCATGTGCTACCATGCCCAGCTAATTTTTGTATTTTTAGTAGAGACGGGGTTTCGCCACATTGGCCAGGCTGATCTCCACCTCCTGACCTCAGGTGATCCACCCACCTCGGCAGCCCAAAGTGCTGGGATTACAGGCGTGAGCCACTGCACTCCCCTACCGCTTTTTTTGAAAACTTCTTGAACCAACTAGGATCTATTCAGCTAGACTGTTGAATAGATGTGTTGAGAACAGACAACCTTAAAACGTTACTAGTCCTAGAGAGAAAGCAGACCGGGAGCGGTGGGTGGCTCTCGCCTGTAATCCCAGCCCTTTGGGAAGCCAAGGTGGGCAGATCACATGAGGGTAGGAGATCGAGACCAGCCTGGCCAACATGGAGAAACCCATCTCTACCGAAAACACAACATTAGCCAGGCATGGTGGTGTGCTCCTGTAATCCCAGCTGCTTGGGAGGCTGAGGCAGGAGAATCACATGAACCCAGGAGGCAGAGGTTGCAGTGAGCGGAGACTGCGCCATTACACTCCAGCCTGGGCAAAAAGAGCAAAACTCTGTCTCAAAAAAAAAAAAAAAAAGAAAGAAA
>NC_037679.1:103822326-103835810 GCF_003255815.1 Theropithecus gelada | reverse complement strand
AAAAAAAAAAAAAAAAAAAAAAAAAAAGAAAAGAAAAGAAAAGAAAAGAAAATTAGCTAGGAAGTATTCCATCCTCTTTAATTTTCTGAAAATGTTTATATAGAATTAAAATTATTTCATTATTAAATGTTTGGTAGAATTAAATAGTAAGGTCACCTGAAATGTTCTTTTTGCGAAGGTTTCTAACTACACATTCAATTTATTTTGGAAATACATGACTATTATTAATAGCTTTATCTACTTATTCTTTTTTTTTTTGAGATGGAGATTTGCTCTGTCACGCAGGCTGGAGTGCAGTGGCGCGATCTTGGCTCACCACAACCTCCGCCTCCCAGGTCCAGGCAATTCTCCTGCCTCAGCCTCCCCAGTAGCTGGGGCTGTAGACGCAAACCGCCACGCCTGGCTAATTTTTGTATTTTTAGTAGAGGTGAGGTTTCACCACGTTGGCCAGGCTGATCTTGAACTCCCGCCTCCGTGTCCCAAAGTGCTGGGATTACAGGCATGAGTCACTGTGCCTGGCTAGCTTTATCTATTTGTCCTTTTTTATTCTTTGTTTTTTGTTTTGTTTTGAGACAGAGTCTCACTCTGTCACTCAGGCTGGAGTGCAACGGCACAATCTTGGCTCACTGCAACCTCAGTCTCCCAGGTTCCAGCAATTCTCCTGCGTCAGCTTCCCAAGTCGCTGGGATTACAGGCGCCTGCTACCACGCCCAGTTAATTTTTAGTGCCTTAGTCGTGACAGGGTTTTGCCGTGTTGGCCAGGCTGGTCTCAAACTCCTGACCCCAGGTAATCCACCCGCGTCAGCCTCCCAAAGTGCTGGGATTACAAGGGTGAGCCACCTTGCCCAGCCATCTTTTTGGTTTTTTTAGAGATGGAATCTCACTTGGTTGCCCAAATTAAAATGCAGTGGTGCAATCATGGCTCACCGTAGTCTCGACCTCCCAGGTTCAAGCAGTTTTCCCACCTCAGCCTCCTGAGTAGCTGGGACTACAGGCAGGAACCACCATGCTTGGCTAATTTTTCAAAAAAGTTTTTGTAGAGACAGGGTCTTGCTATGTTGCCCAGGCTGGTCTTGAACTCCTCGCCTACAAGTGATCCTCTTGCTTCAGCCTTCCAAAGTGCTAGGATTACAGGTATGAGCCACCACACCTAGCCCACTTATCATTGTTTTTGTGGCAAGATATTTTCAACTTATTCTCCTAGAAATTTTGAAATATACAATAATTATTATTAACTATAGTCACTATGCTATGCAATAAATCTCAAAATTGTATTCCTCCTGTTTAACTGTAACTTTGTACCCCGAGACCAACATCTTCATCTCCCCATTCTCTCTCCCACCCCCACCCCCTTATTCCCCAGCCTCTGGGGAATTTTTAGTAGAGACGGGGTTTCTCCATGTTGATCAGGCTGGTCTCGAACTCCCTACCTCAGGTATCTGCCCACCTTGGCCTCCTGAAGTGCTGGGATTACAGGCATGAGCCACTGCACCCGGCCAATATTGAGCATTTTTATGAACCTGTTGATCATTTGTATGCCATCTTTTGATAAATAATTTTTTTTTTTTTTTTTTTTTTAGAGTCAGGGTGTCAGACTGCCAAGCTGCTGCCCAGACTGTACTGCAGTGCTGCAATCAGGGCTCACTGCAACCTCTAACTCCTGGCTCAAGTGATCCTCCTACCTCTGCTTCACAGGTAGCTGGGACTACAAGCCTATGTCACCACACCTGGCAAATTTAAAACTTTTCTGTAGAGACAAGGTCTTTCTATGCTGTCCAGGCTTTTCACAACTCCTGGCCTCAAGCAATTCTGTCTCATCCTCCCAAAGCACTGGGATTACAGGTGTGAACCAGCGCACCTGGTGCCGTTGGCCCCCTTTTAGGACGTGTTGATTTTGCTATGAGTTGTTTTCTTTACATATTTAGAATAGGATAGTGACCCTTTATTGGATCTATGGTTTTCGACATTTTCTCTCACTCTGTTAATTGTTTTCCTTGTTGTGTCCTTTCATGTCTGATTTTGGTAATTTGTGTCCTCTTTTTTCCCTAGTCCAGCTAGATGTTTATTAATTTTACCTATCTTTTCAAAGAACCAGCTCATGATTTTATTAATTACTACAATTGTTTTTCCACTTGTTTGTTTCACTGATTTTCATTGTTATCTTCATCATTTCCTTTCTTCTGCTCACTTTAGGTTTAATTTACTTTCTTTTTGTTTCTTATGGTGGAAGCTAAACCTATGATTTTAACCTTGTTTTGTTTTAAGTAAAAGCATTTAAACTATTAATCTATAAATTTTCCTCTAAGAACTCCTTTAGCTGAATTTTATAAATTCTGAAACATAAGTTTTGGAGTAAGTGTATTTTAAAGTTACCTACCTGCATGTTATTGAATATAATATATTGTTTTCTTTTGTTTTTTTTACAAAAAACTTCTTTTCTAAGAGACAGCACCTCACTCTGTTGCCCAGGCTATGGTGCAGTGGCACGATCATAGCTCACTATAACCTCAAATGCCTGGGCTCAAGTGATCCTCCTGCCTCAGTCTCCCAAGTAGCTAGGATTACAGGGGCTACATGCCCACCTAAGTAAAAAAACATTTTTTTGGTAGAGGCAGGGTATTGCTATGTTGCCCAGGCTGGTCTTGAACTCGTACCCTCAAGCAATTCTCCCACCTTGGCCTCCCAAAGTGTGGGGACTGCAGGTGCATGACACTACGCCTGGCTAATTAAAAAAAAAATTTAGAGAGGGGTTGTTACTATGTTTCTCAGACTTGTCCTAAACTCCAAGGCTGAAGCAATCCTCCTGCCTCAGCCTCCTGAGTAGTTGGGACTACAGGTGCTCACCACCATGCTCAGCTCTAAAAACTACATTTTACAAATAGTTCCTGCTGTTCTTTATTGGGGGTTGAATTGTGTTCCTCAAAAAGACAGGTAGAAATTACAACCTCCAGTACTTGTGAATGTGACCTTAATTAGAATGGGGTCTTTGTAGATGTAATCAAGTAGGATGAGGTCCTACTCAATTCAGGGCAGACCCTCTTCAATATATTTGCTGTTACAAGAAAATAGGCTGGGTTTGGTGGCTCCCACCTGTAATGCCAACACTTTGGGAGGTCAAGGCGGGCAGATCGCCAGAGGTCAGGAGTTCGAGACCAGCCTGGCCAACATGCTAAAACCCCGTCTTTACTAAAACTACAAAAATTAGCTGGGCGTGGTGGCAGGTGCCTGTAATCCCAGCTACTCAGGAGGCTGAGGCAGGAGAATCGCTTGAACCTGGGAGGTGGAGTTTGCAGTGAGCCGAGATCGAGCCATTGCACTTGAGCCTGGGCGACAAGAACAAAACTCTGTCTCAAAGGGAAGGGGAAGGGAAAGGAGAAGGGGAAGGGAAAGGGGAAGGGGAAGGGAGGGAAAGAGAGGGAAAGGGAGGGGGTAAGAGGGAGGGGGAAGGGAGGAGGGGGGGAGTGGGGGAAGGGAGGGGGAGGGGTGGCAAGGGGGAAGGGAGGGGAAGGGGAGGGGAAGACAGGGAGGAGGGGAGGGGGAGGGGAGGGGAAGGGAAGGCAGGGGAGGGAAGGAGGAGGGAGGAGGGGAGATGGGGGGAGGGGGGAGGTGGGAAGGTGGAGGGGGGAGGGGAGGGAAGGGAGACATCCCGGCGAGGTGGCTCACACCTGTAATCCCAGCACTTTGGGAGGCCGAGGTGGACGGATCACTTGAGGTCAGGAGTTTGAGATCACCCTGGCCAGCATGGTGGAACCCTGTCTCTACTAAAAATACAAAAATTAGCTGTGCGTGGTGGCAGGCACCTGTAATCCCAGCTACTCAGGAGGCTGAGACAAGAGAACCGCTTGAACCCGGGAAGTGGAGGTTGCAGTGAGCCAAGATTGTGCCATTGCACTCCAGCCTGGGCGACAGAGTGAGACTCAGTCTCAAAAAAATAAAAAATAAAAATAAAAATAAGCAAACAGAGACAAAGACAGAAGGAAGGCAGTCATGTGAAGATGGAGGCAGAGATTGCGGTCATTATGCCAGAAGCCAAAGAACATGAGGCCACCGGAAGCTGGAAGAGGCAAGGAAGTATCCTCTCCTGCTGGGAGAGCAAGCTGTCATTACTTAGTCAAATAAAGTGTACGTCTATGACCCAGCGATTCCACTCCTGTGTACAAAAAGGCCTCACACAATTTACGAAGGGACGTATACTTCATAACATGGCCATGCCAGGTTCTTTAATCTTGGACTTAGAGCCTCAAGAACTGAAAGAAACTAAATTTCTGATGTTTTAAGCCACCCAGTTTGTGGCAATTTGTTACGATGGCTCTAGGAAACTAATACAAGGTTATTTCTAATCCATTGTGCCCGCCTGCCACAGAATTTCCCATGGTGTGCATCCGCCATATTTCACCCATCTACCTTCCCCACTGTGAACATCATAAATAACAATAATACTACAGTCAACATATTCCTACATGTTCCTTTATAAACTGTGTGAGAACTTTCCGTACAAACAGCAGTGGAACTGTTGGGTGACAGACGTCGATTTTATTTGCCTCAGTAATGACAGCTCGCTCTCCACAGCCTTGCATGAGGGTTCCTGTGTCTCCGCGTCCCTGCCAATTCTTGACATCATGCTGATTTATAACTTTTGGCAGAGTAATGAGTGTGAAATGTGATCTTTTTTAAAAACTATATTTCTGATTACTAATGATTTTCAGCACTTCCTGTGCATGCTCAGTTTTTGGTTTTCTGTTTTTTAATTGGCTGTTCACATCATTCACCCATTTCTGTATGTGGTCATTACCTTTTTCTTGTTGATTTGCAGGTATTCTTTGAAATCTAGATATTAATCTCTTGTCAGATTTCGACTTCGTAAATGTCTTCTCTTACTCTGTTAGCTGCTTATTAACTTTGTCCATAGTGTCATTTCCGAAACAGAAATCCTGAAATTTTATGTAATAACAGGCTGGGCGCGGTGGCTCATGCCTGTAATCCCAGCACTTTGGGAGGCCGAGGTGGGTGGATCACTTGAGGTCAGGAGTTTGAGACCAGCCTGGCCAACATGGCAAAACCCTGTCTCTACAAAAAATACAAAAATTAGCCAGGTGTGGTGACATGTGCCTGTAATCCCAGCTACTCGGGAGGCTGAGAGGCATGAGAATCACTTGAACATGGGAGGTGGAGGTTGCGTTGAGCCGAGATCGTGCTACTGCACTCCAGCTTGGGCAACAGAGCAAGACTTTGTCCCCCCCACAAAAAAAAAATGTAGTAACAGTCATAGATATTTTTCCTTATTGATTAATCCTTTTAAAATTGTATTTAAAAATCTCTTTCTAGTTGTAGGTCGCACAAATCCTGACTTACATTTTCTATTAAAATTCTAAATTAAACCTTGATAGAGAACTTTTTAAAATTAGGTCTTTCATTTAGAATTTTCCTTGATACATGGCATTAGTTAGAGATACATTAGGGACATATCTAAAGCATTCCAGTTATGCAAATTTTTACTTCTGTGACCAGTGAGGAAAGGGGATTCTTCTCCCTAGATCCAATCTGAAAAATTACAGAGAAAGGCTCTGACTCACTGGATTGGGCTGCATGCCCATTATTATGGCCCAGTTAGCAAGATGCCTTACTAAGTGCTAGGCAGATAAAACAATATTCGCTACAGGGGTGATAAGGTAAATAAACACATTAATTAGAATTTAAAGGTAAGAACTCTTAAAGATTGAAGAGGTGGGACAATTGCACCCTATTGGGGGAACCAGATAGTTCTTCATGACAGAAATGACATTTTCAATAGACTGAAGTATGGGTAAGATTTATATGCATACAAAAGTCTAGGTATGATGACTTCTAAATAGAGGATAAAGCATAAGTAAGAATGCAAAGGCAAGAAATTAAGAGCATGTTTACAGTATAATCCAATTTGGCTGAACCATAGGATATAGGAAAGTTTAGTGTGTGCTGACTGTGTAAAGATATTTGTAGAAGATACAGTGATTGCTTAATCAATGGCCATGACCCCAACCCATTATCTTGCTAAATAGAACCCTGATTTGGGACAGCAATGTACTCTTCTTCTTCTTTTTTATTCTTTTTTGTTTTGTTTTGTTTTTGGGATGGAGTCTCACTTGTCGCCCAGGCTGTAGTGCAGTGGTGCAATCTCAGCTCACTGCAACGTCTGCCTCCCAGGTTCAAGCAATTCTCCAGCCTCAGCCTCCTGAGTAACTGGGACTACAGGCACCCGCCACCACGCCCAGCTACTTTTTTGTATTTTTATTAGAGATGGGGTTCACCATATTGGCCAGGCTGGTCTCGAGCTCCTGATTTTATGATCCGCCCACCTCGGCCTCCCAAAGTGCTGGGATTACAGGTGTGAGCCACCGTGCCTGAGCACTTTTTTTTTTTTTTTTTTTTTTTTTGAGACAGAGTCTTGCTCTGTTGCGCCCAGGCTGGAGTGCAGTGGCGCCATCTCGGCTCACTGCAACCACCACCTCCCAGGTTCAAGCAATTCTCCTGCCTTAACCTCCCTAATAGCTGGGATTACAGGCATGCACCACCATGCCTGGTAATTTTTGTATTTTTAGTAGAGAGAGGGCTTCACCATGTTGGCTGCCCAGCCCAATGTACTCTCTTGTAGAGGTTAAATCTGGATTGATCTAAGTTCACTGTGGCAATTTACTTCCCTTTGCCTGCTACTCCCCTTCCTATACTCCCTTGAACAAGGGGCAGCCACATGACTCAGCTCTGGCCAACAGAATGCAAGTGGAAGTCTTCTGGGAACTTTTTTGCTCATCCTCTTCTGTTTAGCACTACAACAGCCATCTTCCAACCCAATAAGCAGGGACAAGAACCTTTCAGATGCCCACCCATCATTCTGACGCCATTAACACCAGGGTCCGCCTCTGAACCTGGTGAATAGAGGCCTCAGCACTTAGAACAGCCCTGTGCTTGGCTGGATGTTCTATGCTGCTGGAAGTTACTAATCGTTTTCAACAGGGGGCCCTGTTTTATTATTATGCATTTGGCCCCACAAATTGTATAGCTACTCCTGATAGGAACCACAGTGCAAATTCTGGAATCTTTATTTCTCATCCTTTTGTTAACAATAAATATCCTTATGGATGAAAACACTGTTGGTTGGGTTTTCTGTTACTTATAGCTAAACACATTCTATTTTGTTTTGTTTTGTTTTGAGACAGAATCTTGCTCTTTGACTCAGGCTGGAGTGCAGTGGTGTGATCCTGGCTCACTGCAACCTCCGTCTCCCGGGCTCAAGCTTAGCCTCCCAAGCAGCTGGGACTACAGAGGTGCACCACCACACCCAGCTAATTTTTTTGTATTCTTGATATAGATAGGGTTTGACCCTGTTGCCCAGGCTGGTATCGAACTCCTGAGCCCAAGTGATCTGCCCACCTCAGCCTCCCAAAACGCTGGGATTACAGGCATGAGCCACTGCACCCGGCCCAAACACATTCTGATATGGTATTTAAACTAGAGGCAAGATTCACCTGGAGTCTCCAGGGGAAAAAGCCTGAAATTGTGTAAGACCACGAATTTTGGATTTCAGAAGCTCTAAACCTCTGAAACCATTTCCTTCTTCTTCTTCTTCTTTTTTTTTTTTTTTTTTTTTTTTGAGACAGAGTCTTGTTCTGTCACCCAGGCTGGAGTGCAGTGGCATGATCTTGGCTCACTCTAACCTCTAACCTCCACCTCCTGGGTTCAAGTGATTCTCCTGCCTTAGCCTCCCAAGTAGCTGGGATTACAGGCACCCACCACCACACCTGGCTAATTTTTGTATTTTTAGTAGAGACAGGGTTTCACCATGTTGGCCAGGCTGGTCTCAAACTCCTGACCTCAAGTGAACCACCTGCCTCGGCCTTCCAACGTGCTGGGATGACAGGCATGAGCCACTGTGCCCAGGCTGTATTGTGCCTTTTATGACCTAGCCTGAGAAGGAAACACAGCCTCACCTCTCACTGGGAGACTGCTGAAGTCACGTGGACAAACATGCGGAACCGGTGCGGTTGTTACAGCCGTTTTTGGAAAATGCTGCTGGCCACAGAATACTGACCGTCTGGGCCAGGAAATGAAGTGTCTGGCAGCCTATGGTGTGCTTCCGTGGAACACAGGCTGAAATGGGAAAGATGTGGGTCCTGCAGAGTGGATGTGGCGATTCAGAGGCCCTTCTACAAGTGGAGGTGGGTGGGGCACTCAGCTAGGATGGAGGCTGGCTTCAGGAGGTTGGGGGCATTTTCCTCAAGCACCCTATGCTGGCATTAGTAACTCGGCCAGCTTCCAAACCTAGTCATAACATTGTGTGTCTTTGAATTCCCCTGCGATCCTCAGGGGATAAAGTATTCTTTCTGTTTCCTGTCCTTGGCTATTGTGTGATAGCAGCTGTACCACTGATCCAGGCGCTGTCACTCCGCCCACCAGAGAAAGGTGCATTTAGGCATATGACTTAATACTTTCACAGGAGAATTCTAAAAAAATAAGAAGAATGCTAACATTAACTGTTTACTCAACCGAGTGCTGAGGGTTTCCTAAGCATTATCTCATTTAGTTCTCAAAAGGATTCTAAGAACCGGGCACTAGTATCGTCTCTATTTCACGGTTAGGAAACTGCATTTTAGAGATGTGAAGTAATTGGCAAGGTTCGGGAGTCTCCAATCCAAGGCCGACTGCAGTGCCTCTTAGCTGTACTATCTTATTATGGTTCAATCTATAATTTCATTAACGTAATGCATATGTATTAGCCCCTATCAGGAGTGAGCGTTGTTCTAAGCACTAAGAATACATTTGTGAATGAAGGAGATAAAGTCTATAATCTCACGGAGATAAAGTCTATAGTGCCACGAAGCTGACGATAAAATAGCAGGTCACATGTCATGACGACATTAAACGAGAGTGATGCTTGATAATGACTTTATGTCGATAACTGAGTGACAAGAAAAAGCCAGTCATGGCTAAGGCTGGGGGAAGAGCAGTTCTGGCTGGTGTTGAGATAAACTTAGGTACATTTAAATTTTTAAAAGTGTATTTCAGCAGACAGTGGTTCATGAATCAGGGGGCACCAGAATCCAGGAAGTTCAGTGCTCCACTAGGGTAATGTGCAAGAGCAAAACATTCATGAGGTGTTCTCAGAAGCAAGACGAAGACGATCTCTCTGACTGGTTACATTGGAAAGTCTCTAGTTAAAGGTGAGCTGGAAGTTTCTCATCAGTAAGGTCCCTAGTTAGGGTTGGCTGCTGACTTCTGAGTGGTTAAGCTGAAGTTTCGCCCTAGTTAGGGTTGGCTGCTGACTTCTGAGTGGTTAAGCTGAAGTTTCGCCCTTTACATGGGCTTTAGTTTGCTTCCTGAGAAACCCATGGCCCTGAAGCTCTTTCAGCCTAATGTTCTCCAAAATCAAGTCTTTTATCACTGGGCACAGCAAATACAAAGGTCCAGAGGTGGGGAGGAGTCTGGGTAATGGGTCAAAGGGAGATTCGTACAAGATGTAGGGAGGGAGGGCACAGGCCTTAGAAGCCAGGGTAAAGATTTGGGGGTTTATTCTAAGTTTATGGGACCCCCATAAGGTGGACCATCCATAGAGGACCAAGGGCACTTTCGAGATTTCATGCAGGGAAACGACCTGATCTGAATAGAAACATCACTCTGGTCGTTGTACAGAGAATGGATTGTAGGGAAATGTGTGGACGCAGCGGCACCAGCTAGGACCTGAGAGATGGTAGCTTAGTGAAGTTGGAGAGAAAATAACAGATATGGGAAATGTGTTCATAGAGAATCTATAGAGGATCCAAACTGTTGGACGTGACCATCGTTTGGATAATGGTGGTAAAGAAAGGAATCAAGGATAATACCTGGGTTCTTCACTTGAGTAACCGAGTAAATGTTGGTGTTTTTTACTGAAGCAGGAAAGACAGAGGCAGGAGCAGGTTTGGAGGAAATGCAGAGGTCTGATTTTCTGGGATTTGTTTGCTTGTTCTGACACCCAGGTTGGAGCTGCACTCAATCACAGCTCACTGCAGCCTCGAACTTCTGGGCTCAAGCAGTCCTCTTACCTCAGCCTTTTGAGTAGCTAGGACTATAGGCACATGCCACCACACCCTATTTTTGTTGTTGTTTGTAAAGACAGGGTCTTGCTATGTTGCCCAGGCTGGTCTTGAACTCTTGACCTCAAGCGATCCTCCCTTCTTAGCCTCCCAAAGTGTTGGGATTATAGATGTGAGCCACCTCACCCAAATAATGTTCTGTTTCAAATATGTTAATATGTTACCTGTTAGGCATCCAGATGAAAATGTCAACTTAATATGTGAATCAGAAGTCAGGATAAAGAGTAGAGCAGAGCTGGAAATATACATAAAGAAGTCATTGGCACATAGATATTATTTGAAGCCATTGGAGTAGATAAGAATAAAGTATAAATAAAGAGAAGGAACCCCAACACTGAGTCCTGAGCACTCCAACACATAGAGGCAAGACAGAGAAGAAATAAGCAAAGAAAATTGAAAATAAGGGGCTGGGCACGGTGGCTTACGCCTGTAATCCCAGCACTTTGGGAGGCCGAGGCGGGTGGATCACGAGGTCAGGAGATCGAGACCATCCTGGCTAACACGGTGACACCCCATCTCTACTAAAAAATATAAAAAATTAGCTGGACGTGGTGGCAGGCAACTGTGGTCCCAGCTACTCGGGAGGCTGAGGCAGGAGAATGGCGTGAACCTGGGAGGCGGAGCTTGTCGTGAACTGAGATTGCGCCACTGCACTCCAGCCTGGGTGACAGAGTGAGACTCCATCTAAAAAAAATAAATAAATAAACAAAGTAAAAATAAAAATTAAAAAATGGCTGGGTGCAGTGGCTCACGCCTGTAATCCCAGCACTTTGGGAGGCCAAGGAGGGCGGATCACAAGGTCAGGAGATCGAGACCATCCTGGCTAACATGGTGAAACCCCGTCTCTACTGAAAATACAAAAATTAGCCAGGCGTGGTGGCGGGCGCCTGTAGTCCCAGCTACTTGGGAGGCTGAGGCAGGAGAATGGGGTGAACCCGGGAGGCGGAGCTTACAGTGAGCCGAGATCCCACCACTGCACTCCAGCCTGGGCGACAGAGCGAGACTCCATCTCAAAGACAAACAAACAAACAAAAAACAAAAAGAAAAAACAAACAAAAAAGAAAATTGAAAAAAAATGGCCAGGCCAGGTGCAGTGACTCATACCTGTAATCCTAGCACCTTGGGAGGCTGAGGCAGAAGAATTGCTTGAACCCGGAAGTTCAAGACCAGCCTGGGTAACACAGTGAAACCTTATCTCTACAAAAAATTAGCCAGGCACAGTGGCGCACACTTATAGTCCCAGCTACTCAGGAGGCAGGAGGGTCACTTGAGCCCAGGAATTTGAGGCTGCAGTGAGCTATGATTGCACCACTGCACTCCAGCCTAGGCGACAGAGTTAGATCCTGTCTCTAAACAAAACAAAAACAAAAACAAAACTCTGGGCATGGCGGCTCACGCCTAAAATCCCAGCACTTTGAGAGGCAGAGGTGGGCAGATCACCTGAGGTCAGGAGTTCAAGACCAGCCTGGCCAGCATGGCGAAACCCCGTACTAAAAGTACAAAAATTCGCCGGGCGTGGTGGCAGGCGCCTTTAATCCCAGCTACTCGGGAGGCCGAGGCAGGAGAATTGCTTGAATCTGGGAGGCAGAGGTTGCAGTGAGCCGAGATCGTGCCATTGCACTCCAGCCTGGGTGACAGAGTGAGACTCCATCTCAAAAAAAAAAAAAAAAGGGCCGGTGAGGTAAAGAAGAAAACCAGGAAGTTACTTGTTACGAGCTAAATTATGTTCCTCCCAAATTCATGTGTTGAACCCCTAACGTCCAACACCTCAGAATGTGACCATATTTGGAAACAGAGCCTTTGAAGCCATAATTAAGTTGAAATGAAGCCATTAGGGTGGGCCCTAATCTAACCTGACTGATGTCCTTAAAGGAGGAGGAAATTTTGTCACAAAGAGAGACACTATGGCTGGGTACGGTGGCTCATGCCTGTATTCCCAGCACTTTGGGAGGCTGAGGTGGGTAGATTACTTGTTGCCAAGTGTTCAAGACCAGCATGGTCCACATAGCAAAACCCTGTCTTTACTAAAAATACAAAAAAATTAGCAGGGTGTGGTGGCATGTACCTGCAATCCCAGCTACTCGGGAGGTTGGAACAGTAGACTTGGTTGAGCCCAGGAGGCAGAGGTTGCAGTGAGCCAATATCGAGCCATTGCACTGCAGCCTGGGTGACAGAGTGAGACCCTGTATCTAAAAAAGAAAGAAACAAAAGAGAGAGAGAGACACTAAAGGGATGTGCCCACACAGTGGAAAAGCCATGTGAGAACCCAGTGAGAAGGTGGCCATCTGTAAGCCAACGAGAGATGCCTCAGGAGAAACCAAGCCTGCTGACACCTTGATCTCAGACTCTAGCCTCTAGAACAAGTTTCTGTTCTTAAAGCCACCCAGTCTGTGGTATTTAGTTATGGCAGCCCTAGCAAAGTACTACAGTATTTTACTCCAGAAGCAAAGAGAAGAAAATGTTTCAAGTAAGAGAAATAGTCTACCGTGTAGGACACTGACAACAGGCAGGGCAAAATACAGATGGAGAAGTGACCACTAATAAGGAAACAAGACAATCTCACCAACTCTAGCAAGAGCAGTTTCCTGGAAGCATGAGTAGAATCGAGAGAATGAGCAGTAAGGAGGTAGAGTGGCCGCTATATGCCACGCCTTCTTTTCTTTCTTTTCTTTTTTTGAGACGGAGTCTTGCTCTGTGGCCCAGGCTGGAGTGCAGTGGCGTGATCTCGGCTTACTGCAAGCTCCGCCTCCCGGGTTCACGCCATTCTCCTGTCTCAGCCTCCCAAGCACCTGGGACTACAGGCGCCCGCCACCGCGCCCGGCTAGTTTTTTATTTGGATTTTTAGTAGAGACAGGGTTTCATCTTCTTGGCCAGGATGGTCTCGATCTCCTGACGTCGTCATCCACCTGCCTTGGCCTCCCAAAGTGCTGGGATTACAGGCGTGAGCCACTGCGCCCGGCCCTATATGCCACACTTTCAAGACGTGTCATGGAAGTGGCCAGATAATTAGATGGTAATTAGAGGGGAATGTTGGGTCAAATGAGACTTCTTTTTTTTTTTTTTTTTGAGATGAGTCTTGCTGTGTCACCCAGGCTGGAGTGCAGTGGTGCAATATCGGCTCACTGCAACCTCCGCCTCCTGGGTTCAAGCAATTCTCACGTCTCAGCCTCCTGAGTACCTGGGATTACAGGCATGTGCCACCACACCCAGCTTATTTTTTGTATTTTAGTAGAGACGGTTTCACCAGGTTGGCCAGGATGGTCTCGAACTCCTGACCTCGTGATCCACCCACCTCGGCCTCCCAAAGTGCTGGGATTACACGCGTGAGCCACTGCCCCCCGCCCGAGGAAGACATTTTTTTTTTTTTTTTTTTTTTTT
>NC_037679.1:103749907-103822226 GCF_003255815.1 Theropithecus gelada | reverse complement strand
TTTTTTTTTTTTTTTTTTTTTTTGAGACGGAGTCTCGCTCTCTTGCCCAGGCTGGAGTGCAGTGGCCGGATCTCAGCTCACTGCAAGCTCCACCTCCTGGGTTCACGCCATTCTCCTGCCTCAGCCTCCCGAGTAGCTGGGACTACAGGCGCCCGCCACCTTGCCCGGCTAGATTTTTGTATTTCTTAGTAGAGACGGGGTTTCACCGTGTTAGCCAGGATGGTCTCGATCTCCTGGCCTCGTGATCCACCCGTCTCGGCCTCCCAAAGTGCTGGGATTACAGGCTTGAGCCACCGCGCCCGGCCGGAAGACATTTTTTAAGACAGATATTCGAGTATGTTTGCATGCCTTATTTATTTATCTATTTATTTATTTTCCTGAGACAGGGTCTGGATCTGTCACCCAGGCTGGAATGCAGTGGCATGACTCAGTTTCCTGCAACCTCTGCCTCCCTGGCTCCAGCCATCCTCCCTCCTCAACCTCTTGAGTAGCTGTGACTACAGGTGCATGCCACCACGCTCAGCTAATTTAAAAAAATTTTTTGAGGCTGGGTGTGGTGGCGCACATCTGTAGTCCCAGCTATTTGAGAGGCTGAGGTGGGAGGATCACCTGAGCTCAGGAAGGGGAGGTTGCAGTGAGCTGAGATGGCGCCTCTGCTCTCCAGCCTGGGCTCAAGCAGTCCTCCCACCTCGGACTCCCAAAGTGCTGGGATTACTGGTGTTAGCCACTGTGTCAGGCCTATTTTTGAGCTTTATATTCATGGAATTATGCCCAATGTATTATTTTATGCCTTTTCCATTTCATTCCATTACATTAAGTTTATAAGAGTCATGCCTATGAATGTTAGCAGTGAAAATGACGGGGTAAGAAACTCCCACAATTCTTTCCTCCATAAAAGCAAGTAGAAAACTGACAAAAATTGTTAGTATTATCAGGACTCTGGAAATTAACCAGAGGCTTGCTTGCAGCAATCTGGGACACATTTATCAAGACAAACGGTTGAATCTTAATAAAAACAAAGAGGTTTGTGGCATTTGAACTATCCTATTTCCATCCCCCTTTCTCCAGCTCCCTGGCAGTCTTGGAAACCAACAGTCCACAATCCTGGTGACCCCAGGAACCTGGCAGCCACTGGATAAGGCAGAATGGGGTTAGAACACCTTCAAAGCTTCATTCTCACGGTACTGTCGTTATTCGTTTGTCTGGTGCTTCCCTGGAAGACCCCACTTGCAAGGCTGCCTTTACTTAACCTAACTAGGATCTTATCCAGGGCTAAAAAAATAAAAATCCTTTTCTCCAGAGGCGTTTATTGAAAATATTTCAAGGCAATTTTTTGACTTCATTCCTGCCTGAGTAGTGGGTGATATTAGGGCAAACAAGAGGCTAACCTAAAGCTCAAAAGGAAAAGCCAGAGGATGGTATGTCCCTAGGAGCTTTGAAAAGCTTCAGCTCATTCTGGGAATCTACAAAGCAGCGTATGCATAGGGCTGTGTGCATGCCCAGCAAAGATCTGAGCAGGCCCTAACCTGCCCTTCCCCACAGGAGTGTGAGCTCAATAAGGCAAGGAGCTTGTCCACTATATCCCCAGGATCGTGAACTATGCTTCACACATAGTAGAAATTCAATAAATATTTGTTGAATAAATAAAGAATTGGTGAGTGTATACACACACACACACACACACACACACACACACACACACACAGAGTCAGCTCTCCGTATCCGTGGCTTCTGCATCCATGGATTCAACCAACTGGAGATAAAAATATTTGGACAAGAAAATGGATGGCTGCATCTGTACTGAACATGTATAGACTTTTTTTTTCTTGGCATTATTCCCTAAACAAGACAGTATAACAATATACATAGCATTTACTTTGTATTAGATATCACAATAATCTAGAGGTGATTTAAAGTATACAGGAGGATGTATGTAGTTTATATGCAAATACTATGCCATTTCATATCAGTAACTGTATCTGCAGATTTTGGTTTTGGAAGGGGGTGCCGGAACCAATCCACCACAGATACTGAGGAACAACTATATATATTTGCATCCCAGGAATACCAGTCAAAGAATTATTTAACATTCTCACAATGAGAACTGATTCATACCAAAAGTATAATAGTCAATAATTTTATTTAGATGAGACTTTGGTGGGGCTGCACTAATTATATTTGTCATATAAATTATATGAAAGACATTTTACTTATTTTATTATATATGTAATCACAATTTATTGCACTTGACCACAGTTGTTTTTATTATAAGAATTTTAGGCTAGGCATGGTGGCTCAAGCCTGAAATTCCAACACCTTGGGAGGCTGAGGGAGGAGGATCACTTGAGCCCAAAAGTTTGAGACCAGCCTGGGCAACATAGGGAGCCCTTGTCTCTACAAAAATAAAATTTAAAGATTAGCCGGGCATGCTGTCATGCTCCTGCAGTCCCAGCTACATGGGAGGCTGAGGCGGGAGGATCTCTTGAGCCCAGGAGGTGAGGCTGCAGGGAGCTATGATCACACCACTGCGCTCCAGCCTGGGCAACAGAGCAAGATCCTGACTCTTAAAAAAAAAAGATTTTCGTGTGTGTGTACGATATTAAGAGTGAAGTACAAAATCTGGGAAAAGTAAAATGAAGAAACTATGTAAAGAGGTTTATCAGACAGCATTCTATATATACTGGTGATAACTTAATTCAGGAATTCTTGCTTCCGTTCTGTTGACAGACTTTGCGTCAGTGTGAAGTGAGACACATTGTCTCCATATATCCATCCCACTGCATTTCTGGTGATATAATCATAATTTAGGGCCGGGTGCAGTGGCTCATGCCTGTAATCCCAGCATTTTGGGAGGCCGAGGTGGGCGGATCACCTGAGGTCAGGAGTTTGAGACCAGCCTGTACAACATGGCGAAACCTCGGCTCTACTAAAAATACAAAAACTAGCTGGGTGTGGTGGCGGGTGCCCGTAATCCCAGCTACCTGGGTGGTGCAGGGGAGTGCTGAGGCAGGAGAATTGCTTGAACCCAGGAGGCAGAGGTTGCAGGAAGTCAAGATGGCACCACTGCACTCCAGCTTGGGCAACAGAATAAGCCTTTGTCTCAAAAAAAAAAAAAAAAAGTCATAATTTAGTCCTAGTCACATTCTTTTTGGGATTGTTTCATTATCTCATTTTGCTGATGAGGGTGGTTACTGGATTTTTATGTAGCACAATCTTTGGCAGTCAAGAAGCTATCCATAGTTTAAAATAAAAAACAAAATACTAATAACCAAAAATAAAGGAATAGTTCTTTTTACCAAAAGACTTCCTAAGATTCTTTTTTCAGTTTGAAAGTTTGGCCTATTAGGAATGGTGTTTGGCAAAGATAATGTCTTAAAATGACAACTGGAAAGAACAGTAAGAAATTAGGACAGTGAAACATGGATTTAGAAAGGCAGCTGGGAGAGGGCATTTGGGAGGAGGTGGTTCCAAATGGTTATTCGGAATGGCATTTGGGAGTCAGTAGGTGGTTCATGAGACAAGGAAGTATCTGAAGAAAGTGAACTGACAACTGAGCTATTTTGAGTAGGGTATCATAGCAAACTGAACATTATATTAAGTACTTTTCTCATCAATAACCAAAGCCAGGTACATCCCTTGCTGAGACTTTGAACCAAATATATACGTACAGAGAGACAGAGACAGGCAATAAATCGATACTTGATTGTTATATAGTAGCTGTTTCTAAGAGTCAAAGTGTATGTATATAGAAGTGGATTTATGTGCATATGTCACCATTTTTTTCCATGGAATTTTATCATTGCATATGCAAAGATAAAATATAGATAACCTATCATTGCATACGCAAAGATAAAATATAGATAACCTATCTGCAAAATATAATATAGATAAAATATAGATAACCTATCTGTATTTATATTTAATAAAGATAAAATATAGATAACCTATCTGCAAAATATAGATTTTGAAATCTGAGCAGCAAGCTCCTTTGGTTGGAGAAGAAAAGGAACCTGTATGTCTTTACTTTCATTGGGGCCTAATATTTCCTTTGGGGTGACTATGATGCAACCAATATAAATGTTCATTTAATCAACCTTTTGCTTTTTTTTCATATTATTAGAGGATACAGAAAACACTGTGGGAAAGGGCATGGTATTTTTTTTTTTTTAAACAGTCATTGAGCCAGAAAAGACTGCGTTTTCCTCTACTGTGAGAATTATATAACTAAGATATAAAGATAAGCTAATATATAGGACTTAGAATTGTGAACTGGGGAGGCAGGTATTGCACTTAACGGAGGAAAATAAGCAGCAGTGTGCAGAGTGGGGTTAGTAAGTTCACCTTTGGTTACAGGCAGCCATGGTCAGATCACAGCCAAAAAGGTGAATAAACCTGAGTAAGCCTTTGCATAAGATTTTAGTTTTTTAAATACTTAAAAAAAATTACATTATTTATTCAAAAGTACTATTATTGGTTGTAAATAAATATGGAAAAATAATACATTTTGCTAGTCTTTCCTATAAAATTCGTGAAAAAGTTTATAAGTACAATGCTTAACAAGAACATCATGTAACTCATATGATACTCTCTACGTAATTGCTTTGTTTTTGAAAGCTATTTGGTAATTTTTATTAAAAGCTAAAACCACCTTTACCTTTTGATTCAATAATCTCATTTTGGGAGTAGGTAGGGGGGAATTAATCACATACTATGGAAGGAATAAGCACAAATCTTGAGGCAACCCTAATACTCAATATTGTTTATTTATGTATTCATTCAGCAAATGTTTTTCAAGTGCCTATTACGTTCCAAGCACTAGGGGTGAAACAGGTAATACAAGAAAGTCTTTTCTCTCATGGAACTTATATTTCAGCGGGGGAGACTGAAAATAAGCAAGCATAGCATATATATATATGTGTGTGTGTGTGTGTATATATATATAAATACATATATAGTATACCAGGTGGAGAAAAATAAAACAGGATATGGGGACAGAAAGTGCATGAGGAAATGGCTGTTTCATATAGGGACACCAGGGAAGGCTCAGGGATGGTGACATCTGAGACCTGAAGGAAGTAAGGAAGCAAGCCTTGAGGCAACCTGGCAGAAAACTGTGCCTCTGAGGTGGGGGCACACCTGGCACGGTTGGGGGAACAGTAGGGAAATTGGGGCAACTGGAGCAGAATGAGCTAGGAGACTAGCAGATGAGGTCAAAGAGTCAATGAGGGGACAAATTTTGTAGGACATTATAGGCCATCCTAAGAATTTGGATTTTACTCTGAGTGAGACTTGAAGCCATCGGAGAATTTTGTGCAAGAAAGTGACAGAATATAATCTAGCTTTTAAATCAATGGGGGAAAGGGGAAGAAAACACAAAAACCAGTTAGGAATTTTTTTTTTTTTTTGAGACAGAGTCTCGCTCTGTCACCCAGGTTGGAGTGCAGTGGTGCAATCTTAGCTCACTGTAAGCTCTGCCTCCTGGGTTCACGCCATTCTCCTTCCTCAGCCTCCCGAGTAGCTGGGACTACAGGCGCCTGCCACCATGCCCGGCTAATTTTTTTGTATTTTAGTAGAGACGGGGTTTCACCATGTTAGCCAGGCTGGTCTTGATCTCCTGACCTCATGATCCGCCCTCCTCGGCCTTCCAAAGTGCTGGGATTACAGGCGTGGGCCACCGCGCCCGGACAGAAACTTTAAATAATACAGGCAAGAAATGTTGGTGGATTGGGTCAGTGTAGTAATGATATAGGTGATGAAAGTGGTTGAATTTTGGACATAATCTGAAGGTAGATCTGATAGGATTTTTTTTTTTTTTTTTTTTAAAGACACAGTCTGGCTCTGTCACCCAGGCTGGAGTGCAGTGGTACGATCTCGGCTCACTGCAATATCCACCTCCCAGGCTCAAGAGATCCTCCTGCCCCGGCCTCCCGAGTAGCTGGGACTACAGGCATGTGCCACCATGCCCAGCTAAATTTTGTATTTTTGTAGAGACAGGGGTCTCACCATGTTATGCAGACTGATCTCAAACCCCTGGGCTCAAGTGATCTGTCCGCCTTGACCTCCCAAAATGTTGGGATTACAGGCATGAGCCACCACACCCGGTCCTCCTTTTTTTTTTTTTTTTTTTAAGAAATGTGGTCTCGCTGTCGCCCAGGCTAGAGTGCAGTGGTGTGATCATAGCTCTCTGTAGCCTCCACTCTTGGGCTCAACTGATCCTCTGCCTCAGCTTCTCGAGTAACTGGGGACCACAGGCACGCACCACCACACTTGGCATATTTATTTATTTTGTGAGATGGATTCTTGCCATATTGCCCAGGCTGTCAACAGGATTTATTAATAAACTGAATGTGAAGCGTGAGAGAGAGGAAATTAAGGAGGACTCTAATATTTGGTCTGAGTAACTGGACAAACAGAGTTGCCATCTACTGAGATGGGGAAGATGTGGGAAGAGCAGGTTTGGGAGTAGAAATCAGAAGTTTATTTTTGAATGCATAAGACTTCCAATGCCTGTTAGACAGCAGTAGCAGCAAATTGGTTCCTTGGCCATATTCCTTGCCTGTGCCACATCAGTGCACTATGGACAGCCTGATCTCCAACTGCCAGCACCTCCATTTCTTTGCCTGAGGACTTTTCTCAAATGAAGACAGTCATGAAAACAAGACAAAAGAACACATAAAAGGCAGGTTTTTTTCTTCTCTAATAAGAGGGAGGCTCATGAAGAGAAACTCTCTGCCCTTCCTTGTTCCCAGCTTTCTGCCTTGAACGCCTTTGAGAATGTGATGATTGGTGGTGTGGCGAACAACAGGGGAAGGCCAAGGGAACTGAAGAGTGGCCAACTCAGAGCCATGGAGCTGCAGAAAGGAACCAGGTTCAGCAACTGCCCACCTCTGCAGTGCCTGCTCTGTGAGCGAAATAAAGGCTTCTTGTTGCAGCCACTGTGAATCAGTATCCTCCTCCTTGCTGCTGAAAGCATTCCCGCCCGATTCACTGCTCAGTTACTATTGTTAACTAACCTCAAGTACTCACTATGCACTAAGTGACCATCTGTGCTACTCTAAGCATTTCACATGTATTTTCTCATTTAATCCTTATAACAACTTTACAAGTGAGTTACTGTTATTATCTCCACATTAGATAAGAAAATTGAGGCATGGAGAGTTTACATCGTAGTATGAACCTAGGCAGTCTTACTCCACAGTCCTGACCCTAACTACCCTGCTGTACTGCCTTCCAATACCTGTGGTTACGGTAGTCCCCTGCCTTATGTGCAGTTTCAGTCACCCACAGACAACCGTGAGTACAGTAAGACAGGTGAGTACAGTAAGATATTTTGAGAGGGAGAAAACACATTCATGTAACTTTTATTATAGTATATTGTTATAACCGTTCTATTTCATTATTAGTTGTTGCTAATCTCTTACTCTGCCTAATTTAGAAATTAAACATCATAGGTATGTGTGTATAGGAAAAACATAATATATATACAGGGTTTGGTACTATCCATGGTTTCAAGCATCCACTGTGGGCGGGGGGGGGGAGGTCTTAGAACTACTGTAGATAATTCCAGGTGGGGGATAAAGACGAGACGGGGCTACCACAAAGAACTTGACATAAAACTACAACTATAAACCTTCATGTGGCAAATTCTTGTTCAACTACACAATACAAACATTTATGAGGTATCAAAAACTTCAAATGCAGAGGGTAAGACAATATTGTATATGGCTAAACAATGACTAAAAACCACTCTCATGTTCCTCTAATTTTGAATTTAAAATGCTTTAAGAGATATTTAAAACAAGTTTAGTTATTGTCCACTTACGCAAATAAAACAGGTAATACAGGAGGATCCAAAACTATTCCTTCACCTATACATCCCAAACCAGAAGTGACCAGAAGTGGGTAATATCCAGTGGATTTGGGCATAAAAGAAAGCTACACAGGAATAATGTTGACCTCATTTCTCCCATTAGCTCCTGATACATCCTCCTGCTCCCACTTATAGCAGAAATTCTCTAAATAATTGCTAGCACTCACAAACTATCTTTCCACCCATTCCATTCTCTCTTGAACCAATCAAACTTTCAACTCAAGCACTCCCAGTAAACTGTTCTTGTCAAGGTCCCCAACTGTCTACATCACTAAAGCCACTGTCAATTCTTAGTCATCATTATCATCTTATTGGCTCAGCAGCAGAATATGATATAGTTCTGAGTCTCTGTTGCTGGCTCTTTCATTGGTCTCTAAACATTGAAAGCTCCAGTGCTTGGACTTTTAATCCACATTCACAACTTCGGCGATCTCATCCTGGCCCACAGCTTTGCAATGTTGTAGTGGATTAAAGATAGCCCCAGGGCTGGGCACACTGGCTCACGTCTGTAATCCCAGCACTTTGGGAGGCTGAGGCGGGTGAATCACAAGGTCAGGAGTTCGAGACCAGCCTGGCCAATATGGTGAAACCTCGTCTCTACCAAAAATACAAAAAAATTAGCTGGATGTGGTGGCACATGCCTGTAATCCCAGCTACTCGGGAGGCCAAGGCAGGAGAATTGCTTGAATCTGGAGGTAGAGCTTGCAGTGAGCAGAGATCTTGCCACTGCACTCCAGCCTGGGCGACAGAGCAAGACTCCGTCTCAAAAAAAAAAAGAAAGCCCCAAACTCTTTGACATACTTCCCAGTGAGAAATGAGAGTCTGTGTTTCCTCTTGGAAGGCTCTGTGACTGCTTTGACCAATGGCAGGAATGAAATTGTACCATTTCTGGGTCTTAAGAAACTAGGAGCTTCTACTTCCTGTCTCTCGGTAGCTCTGAGCAGCCATTTAAGAAGCTGAAGAGGCCGTCTGTAGGTACTACGGTTGGCAGTCCCAGCTGAGCCCAGGCTTCCAGTCATCCCTGCCAAGGCGCCAGATATGAGCATGAATGAGTACTTGGGTACTCCAGATGAGTTCGTCTGGTAGCTGAATACCATGGAGTGACCTCAGGTGATGCCACGGGGAACAGAAGAGTTGCCCAGATGGCACAGGCTCTAATTCCCAGTCCACAAAATTGTAAGCTACAGTAAAATATAGTTGTTTTCAGCCACTAAATTTTAGGGTAATCTGTCGTCCTGCAGTAGATAACCGAACAAATGACATCTTTTTGATGATGACTCACAAATTGCATGAGCCTCTCCTCTGAATTTCAGATTCATATCTAACTGCATTATCTGACATTTCTACTCGCAGACTGTCTCATCTGGGGTTCTTACAGTAGTCAACTCTGAGACAAGGGTTCGAGCACAATCTGGGAGGCAACCCCAGGAAACACTGTTCGCCGTGGCGAGTCTGGGTTGGCTCCACAGTCCTCAATCCTTGTCTTATTGGGATAATGAATTTGGCTGAGACAAGTAGATTTAAGGCAGAAACAAGAGTTCATCGAAGCAAAGAAAACCACATTTGCAAAGAACCAAGCAGGCAAAACTCAAAGATTGAGTACTCTGCCTGATTGCTGGCTCAGGACTCTTACAGATTTGCTATTTTCTGATCTTTTCCCCCCATCTCTCCCTCTTGTCCCTCCCTCTCGGCAGGCTGTTGGCTAATTGCTGCATGTGCAATGTCTTGCTAGTATTTGGGAGGGGCACACGTGCCATACTTAAGTTATGTGCATGCTCTCTTAGGGCAGTTTTCCCTTATTGGTCTGGTGCCCCCAGAGGAAGGTCACATATGCATCAAACTCTGCCATTTTGCACCTCACTGTGCTTGCCTGGCCACGTCCCCTGAGGAAGGTCCAACTCCACCATTTGAAGTTCTTACCAAGAAGTTGTTGCCCACAAGCTCAAGATGTCTCCTGTTTATTAGGAACATTTCCCCTTCCCTTTCACCAGATGTTTGCCTGGCAGTGACCTGAGAGTTGTCTGACATTCTCTGGGGCCCTATCCTGCTTATATCTGCCTATTACCCACTCTAACACCACCAGTAGGTAATGGGGAAGTGATTCAGGGAAAGAAAGCAGACAGTGGCGTCTGTTATCAAGCCAGTCACCACTGAACACTGCTTTGGGAGTGTTGGGGAGCTCAGGGAACTAGTGTAACCATGTATTTCGGAGTTTTCTCACTCAGAGGGCGAGGGAGCTGGAATATTTGTACACTGACTTTCATCAGTCACTAGCTGAGGGTTGCTCCTGGGAGGGTATTAATTCTCTGCCTTAGATCTGGGTTTAGGGAAAAAGCCCTTGAACAAAGAAATGCAAACCCTATGAGTGGGACATCAGCTGTGAATGGGACACTGAAATGATCAAGTTGAGTGAACACGGGCAGAACACTGACATTTGCTACAATGACAGTGACATTGACACTGACTGATATTTTTAATGATTCCAGGCCAGTTGTCTTATAGAATGTCCCACAGATTGGCTACTGAGGTACAGTTCCCCATGCTCTCGTGTTCCTTCAATCCCTGTGAGCAGAGGCACCAACTGTCCTTTTGTTCCAGATTACCTTTCCACAGACATTTAGACAGTGAACAGCTTGGAAGCTAGAGACAATGTCTCCCTTGAGGGCAGGTGTGTTTATGATCCAGTATAATGATGGCAATGTCTCTCTAAGAGAAAGGCCAGGCAGGGTTGTCTGCAGCACATTAGAAAGACAGGGGCCGCTGGGTGTGGTGGCTCACGCCTGTAATCCCAGCACTTTGGGAGGCCAAGCCGGGCGGATCACTTGAGGTCAGGAGTTCGAGACCAGCCTGGCCAAAATGGTGAAACCCTGTCTCTACTGAAAATACAAAAATTAGCCAGGCATGGTGGCACACGCCTGTAATCCCAGCTACTCAGGAGGCTGAGGCAGGAGAATCGCTTGAACTTGGGAGGCGGAGGTAGACGTGAACCGAGATCGTGCCATTTTGCACTCCAGCCTGGGCAACAAGAGTGAAACTCCGTCTTAGAAAAAACACACACACACACGGGCCTATAATCCCACGATTTTGGGGGGCAAGGTGGGTGGATTCCTTGAACTCAGAAGTTCGAGACCAGCCTTGGCAACATGGTGAAACCCTGTGTCTACAAAAAAATACAAAAAAAAGAAAATAGTTGGGTGTTGTGGTGCGCACCTGTAGTCCCAGCTGCTTGGGAGGCTGAGGCAGGAGGATCACCTGAATACAGAAGGCTGAGGCTGCAGGGGGCAGTGATCGTGCCAATGCACTCCAGCCTGGGACAAAGTGAGACTCTGTCTCAAAACAAAACACCACAAGATTTGGGCTCCCTAAGTTTGGGATTCCTCTCCTATAATTCAACCACAGCATGTATCTGTTGTTCACCGTATCAACTTGTAGGAACTGGGGCTTAGGAAATCGGCACAAGAAAATGATGATGCTTGACTACTGCTGCTGCTGTGAGTGATAAACTATCCTCGGTCTCTAATGCAAGATTCTTCTGTCAGCATCCACTGAAACTGTCAGTAGCCATGAAACTGCAGGCTAATCTGTTACCTTGCAAGATCTCAATGCTGGACGTGCTCATTGCTACTGGAATTTATTTGCTTCTAGACCTTTCAGTGGACAGAAGTGGGGGAAAAAATCATGAGTTCACACTGATAACTTTGAACTCAATCCAACACTACAGGGGTCTTCTTCACCTTCCCGCATTCCATATTTGAATTTCTTATTTCTCATAATAACATCAATATGTTTACCCATTTGCTCTACCTTACAATAAAGACAAAATAGTTATAATTACTATACCTTTGATGTCACCACCAACAAAATCTAAGTAACTTTCAGAATTTGTTTATAGTTTTTTTTTGAGACCGAGTCTTGCACTGTCGCCCAGGCTGGAGTGCAGTGGAGCAATCTCGATTCACTGCAACCTCCACCTCCCGGGTTCAAGCAATTCTCCTGCCTCAGCCTCGCAAGTAGCTGAGATTACAGGCGCCTGCCACCAGGCCTGGCTAATTTTTTTTTTTTTTAATAGTTTTAGTAGACACAAGGTTTCACCATGTTGGTCAGGTTGGTCTCGAACTCCTGACCTTGTGATCCATCTGCCTTGGCCCCCCAAAGTGCTGGAATTACAGGCATGAGCCACCGCGCCCGGCCGTTTGTAGTTCTTAAACTATATACATTTAAGGAGGTGCAGTCAGAATACTATGTTCAAATGTAACCTGAATTAAAATTTTTTCAGTGTGGCTATAGTATCAATTTTATATAACTAGGTTCATTTGCTTCATCATTTTTGAATTAAGTTCTTAAAAATATATAAACCGGCAGGACGAGGTGGCTCAGGCCCATAATCCTAGCACTTTGGGAGCCCAAGGCGGGCGGATTGCCTGAGCTCAGGAGTTCGAGACCAGTCTGGGCAACACGGTGAAACCCTGTCTCCACTAAATTACAAAAGAAATTAGCTGGGCATGGTGGCGTGCACCTGTAGTCGCAGCTACTCAGAAGGCTGAGGGAGGAGAATTGCTGGAACCCAGGAGGTGGTGGTGCACGCCTTTAATCCAAACTACTTGGGAGGCTGAGGCAGGAGAATTGCTTGAACCTGTGAGGCAGAGGTTGCAATGAGCTGAGATTGCACCACTGCATTCCAGCCTGGGCAACAGAGCTAGACTCCGTCTCTTAAAAAAAAAAAAATATATATATATATATATATATATAGATAGATAGATAGATAGATAGATAGATGGATAGATAGAGATATAAACCATGCATATGATTCAAAATGTAAAACTTTAAAAAAAAGCTGTGCTCAGGGAAATCTCATTACCATTCCCATCCATTCCACCCACCCCCACAGGTTAATTGTTATGAACTGAAATTGTGCTCACCCCAAATTTATAGATTTTAGCCCTAACCCCCAATGTGCCTGTATTTGGAGAAGGGCCTTAAAGAGGTAAGTAAGGTTTAATGATGTGGCCAGGCATGGTGGCTCACGCCTGTAATCCTAGCACTTCAGGAGGCTGAGGTGGGTGGATTGCCTGAGCTTAGGAGTTCGAGAACAACCTGGGCAACATGGTGAAACCCCGTCTCTACTAAAAATACAAAGAATTAGCATGGCGTGGTGATGAGTGCCTGTAATCCCAGCTACTTGGGAGGCTGAAGCATAAGAATCACTTGAACCTGGGAGGTGGAGGTTGCAGTGAGCCGAGATCGTGCTATTGCACTCCAGCCTGGGCAACAGAGTGAGACTGTATCTCACGAAAAGGAAAAAAAAAAAAAAAGGTTAATTGAGGTCATAATTAACCATGGGGCTCTTATCAGATAGGACTGGTGTCCTTGTCAGAAGAAGAGACACCAGAGCACATGCGCTCTCTCTCTCTCTCTCTCTCTCTCTCTCTGTGCATACACAGAGAATACGCCACGTAAGGACACAGTGAGAAGGTGGCTATCTGCAAGCAGGAAGAGAGGCCTCACAATAAACCAAATTTCCAGCACCCGATCTTGGTCCTTCTAGCCTCCGAAGCTGTGAGAAAATAAATTTCTGTTATTTAAGCCACCCAGTCTCCAGTACTTTATTATGGCAGATCTTGGCCAGGCGCAGTGGCTCACGCCTATAAACCTAGCACTTTGGGAGGTCAAGGTGGGCAGATCATGAGGTCAGGAGATCGAGACTATCCTGGCTAACACGGTGAAACCCCATCTCTACTAAAAATACAAAAAATTAACGGGGCACGGTGGCGGCACCTGTAGTCCCAGTTACTTGGGAGGCTGAGGCAGGAGAATGATGTGAATCCAGGAGGCGGAGCTTGCAGTGAGCCCAGATTGCACCACTGCACTCCAGCCTGGGTGACAGAGCAAGACTCTGTCTCAAAAAAAAAAAAAAAAAATTAGTCTTTTTTGTAATTTATTCATGACTTTTTAATTGTCTAGCTATTATGAGTAATGCTGCTACAACATTCACATGTAAGTTTGTGTGTGGACATGTGTTTTCCATTTTGTTGGCTATACACCTAGCCATAGAATTGCTGGATCATATGGTAACTCCACATTTAACTTTTCAAGGGACTAGCAGATTGTTTTACAAAGTGGCTACATAATTTTACATTCTCCTCAGCAATCAATGTATGAGTTCCAATTCTTTGTTTTTGAGATGGAGTCTCGCTCTGTCACCCAGGCTGCACGATCTCAGCTCACTGCAACCTCTGCCTCCTGGGTTCAAGTGATTCTCCTATCTCAGCCTCCCGAGTAGCTGGGACTACAGGCACCCACCAACACACCCGCCTAGTTTTTAGTAGAGATGGGGTTCCACCATGTTGGCCAGGCTGGTCTCGAACTCCTGACCTCAAGTGATCAACCCGCCTCAGCCTCCCAAAGTGCTGGCATTACAGTGGTGAGCCACTGCACTCAGCCAAGTTCCAATTCTTCACACCCTTACCAATACTTGTTATTATCAATGTTTTTGATTTTAGTCATCATAGTGGGTGTGATGTGATACCTCATTTTTTTTTTTTTTTTTTTTTTGAGACAGGGTCTCAATCTGCCACCCAGGCTGGAGTGCAGTGGCGCAATTTCAGCATACTGCAGCCTCGATCTCCGTGGCTCAAGGGATCCTTCCACCTCAGCCTCTGAAATAGCTGGGACTACAGGCATGTGCCACCACACCTAATTTTTGTATTTTCTTATAGAGATGGGGCTTTGCTACAATGCCCAGGCTGGTCATTGTGGTTTTGATTTGCATTTCCTTATTGAGTTATGATGTTGAGCATCTTTTCAATGTGCTTTTAGGCTATTTATATATCTTTGGAAAAATATCTCTTCAGATTCTTTACCCATTTTTAAATGGGGCTGCCTTTTTGTTGTTCAGTTTTAAGAGTTATTTATATAGTCTACTGCCGGGCATGGTGGCTCACGCCTGTAATCCCAGCACTTTGGGCATCCCAGCTGAGTCGGGTGGATCACGAGGTCAAGAGTTCAAGAGCAGCCTGGCCAACACGATGAAACCCCGTCTCAGGGCCAGGTGTGGTGGCTCACGCCTGTAATCCCAGCACTTTGGGAGGCCGAGGCAGGTGGATCATGAGGTCAGAAGATTGAGACCATCCTGGCTAGCACGGTGAAACCCTGTCTCTACTAAAAATGCAAAAAATTAGCCGGGTGTGGTGGCGGGCGCCTGTAGTAGTCCCAGCTACTTGGGAGGCTGAGGCAAGGAAAACTGCTTGAACCCGTGAGGTGGAGGTTGCAGTGAGCCGAGATTGCGCCACTGCACTCCAGCCTGGGCAACACAGCAAGACTCCGTCTCAAAAAAAAAAAAAAAAAAGAAAAAAAAGAAAAGAAACCCCGTCTCTATTAAATATGCAAAAATTTGCTGGGCTTGGTGGCGGGCACCTGTAATCCCATCTACAAGGGAGGCTGAGGCAAGGAAAATTGCTTGAACCCGTGAGGTGGAGGTTGCAGTGAGCCGAGACTGCGCCACTGCACTCCAGCCTGGGCGACAGGTTCACTGCAACCTCCGCCTCCTGGGTTCAAGCAATTCTCTCGCTTCAGCCTCTTGAGCAGCTGGCAGTACAGGCATGTGCCACCATGCCACTGCGCCCAGGTGCCTTTTCATTTTCTTGACAGTGTCTATATTAGTCGGCCAGGGCTGCCTTACCAAAATACCACAGACTGGGTATGACCTCACTGGGGATCAGGACTTCAACATGAGTTTTGGGGGAACACAATTCAATCCATAATATTCTATCCTCTGGACACCCAAAATTCATGTCCTTCTTACATATAAAATGCATTTACCCTGATCCCGACAGTCGCAAAAGTCTTAACTCATTTCAGCATCAACTCTAAGTCCAAAGGCTCATTTAAATATCATGTAAATCATAGCCAGGTGCGGTAGTTCACACTTGTAATCTGAGCATTCTGGGAGGCTAAGGTGGGCAGACAGCTTGAGGTCAGCAGTTCAAGACCAGCCTGGGCAACATGGTGAAACCCCATCTCTAGCAAAAAAAAAAAAAAAAAAAAAAAATCAGCCAGGTGTGGGAGTTAGTGGCTGTAGTCCTAGCTACTCGGGAGGCTGAGGGGGGAGGATCACTCGAGCCAGGGAGGCGGAGTTTCCAGTGAGTCAAGATTGTGCCACTGCACTCCAGCCTGGGCGACAGAGTGTGACCGTCTCAAAACAACAACCACCACAACCACCACCACCACAATAATAAAAACCCAAAATAAATATTATCTAAATCAGGTGTGGGTGAGACTTGAGATATGGGTCATTCTGTGGCAAAGTTCCTTTCTGGCTGTGAATGTATGAAATCAGGCCAGTTATGTACTTCCTGAGTATAATAGTGGGACAAGCATAGAACAGACATTCCCATTCCAAAGGCAAAAACTGGAAAGAAGACAGGGACATGAGTCCCAAGCAAGTTCAGAACCTGTAAGACTTTAGCCAGGCATGGTGGTGCGTGCCTGTAATCTCAGCTACTCAGGAGGCTGAGGCAAGATAAATGCTTGAACCCTGGAGGCGGAGGTTGCAGTGAGCTGAAATTGAGCCACTGCACTCTAGCCTGGGCAACAGAGTGAGACTCTGTCTCAATAAATAAAATAAACCTATAAAGACAAATTCTGTTGAACTTTAAGGCTCAAGAATTGTCTCTGGCTTGGCACTCTGCCCTCCTGGCCCGATGGATTAGTAGGCTTGCCTTCTAGGGCCATTGGGGAGGCAGCATCACCACGTTGGCCCTATCGGTCCTGGGTAGCAGCCATGCCTCTGAGGCACTGGATGGCAGCAGCTGGACTCTCTCGAACTGAGGAGACATCTTAGCTCCCCAGATCTGTATCCTCTGGGCCTGCAGTTCGAATGGCAGCCCCGTTGCTAAATAAATCTCCTTTGGGATCAGTCTTGCCTTTTCTTCAAGGGTAACGTGTGTTCACAGCCAGATAACTCTGCTGCCTCACCCCTTAGGATCCCAGAAGTACGACAGCCTTCCTTCCTTCTGCCCTATCTGTGTCCCCTGTAGTCCAAGATGACAGTGTTTATGCTGGCATAATCTCATCTCTCTTCCTGGTTTGTGCTGAGAAAGCTGAATAAATCTGTAAATTGCACCTATAATCTCTATGAAATGCTGAGAATTTTTCAAAGCTTCAAGTTCTGTTTTTGCTTACTAATTCCCTCAGTTTATCTTTCTTCCCACATTTTACTAAAGCAACTACAAGAAGCTAGGCCATACCTTCAACAGTTTGATTAGAAATCTCCTCAGCTAAATAACCAAATTTATCACTCTGAAGCTGCACTTTCCACAAAACACTAGAACATCATTTGGCCAAATTCTTTGTGGAAGAAAGGATGGCCTTTCCTGCACTTCCCAAAAATGTGTTCCTAATTTCCATCTGAGACCTCACCAGAATCACCTTTATTTCTTACTCCTACCAACAATCTCTTCAACACAATCTAGACTTTTTATTTATTTATTTTTTGCGGGGGGAGACAGGGTCCTGTTCTGTCACACAGGCTGGAGTGCAGTGGTGGGATCATGGCTCATTCAGCCTGGACCTCCCAGGCTCAAGTGATCCTCCCACCTCAGCTCCGCCCCCTACAAACCCCCTGCCCTGAGGAGCTAGCACTACAGGTGTGCACCGCCATGCCTGCTAATTTTTGTTCTGTTTTGAGACAGAGTCTCACTCCGTCATGCAGGCTGGAGTGCAGCAGTGTGATCGTGGCTCACTGCAACCTCCACTTCCTGGGTTCAAGTGATTCTCCTGCCTCAGCCTCCCGAGTAGTTGGGGTTACAGGTGTGTGCCACCAGGCCCGGATCATTTTTGTATTTTTAGTGGAGACAAGGTTTCCCATGTTGGCCAGGCTGGTCTTGAACTCTTGATTTCAAGTAATCTGCCCGCCTCAGCCTCTCACAGTGCTGAGATTACAGATGTGAGCAGCTGTACACAGCTCAATCTAGGCTTTTTCTAGCATGCACCTCAAAACTCTTTCACTCTCTACCCATGATCCAGTTCCTGAGTTACTTCCACATTTAGAAAGCATTTATTAGAGCAGCACTCCACTTCTTGGTATAAAAATCTACATTATTCTGCTAAGGATACCATAACAAAATAATACAGCTTGGGTGGTTTAAACAACAGAAATTTATTTGCCACAGTTGTGGAACCTGGAAGTCCAAGATCAAGGTATTAGCAAGTTTTTTTTCCTGAAGCCCTTCTCCCAGGCTTGCAGATGGCCATATCTTTTCTTTTTTTTTTTTTTGAGACGGAGCTTTCCTTGTCGCCCAGGCTGGAGAGCAATGGCGCAGTCTCGGCTCACTGGAACCTCTGCCTCCCAGATTCAAGTGATGATTCTCCTGTCCCAGCCTCTTGAGTAGCTGGGAATACAGGTGCCCACCACAATGCCCAGCTAATTTTTGTATTTTTAGTAAAGACACGGTTTCTCCACGTTGGCCAGGCTGGTCTTGAACTCCTGACCTCAGGCGATCCACCTGCCTTGGCCTCCCAAAGTGCTGGGATTACAGGCATGAGCCACCACACCCGGCCGGCCAAATCTTCTTGGATCCTCACACGACCTTTTATCTGATGTGTGTCCCTGGTATCTCTTCCTCTTCTTATAAGGACACCAGTCCTAATGGGTTAGATACCATTCTTATGACTTATTTAACTTTCATTACCTCTTTAGGGCCTCATCTCCAAATATAGTCACACTGCGAGTTAGGGCTTCAACATATGAATTTTGGAGGAACATAATTCAGTCTTTAACAGTGTAATGGATGCAGACAAGTTTTAAAATATCTATTTATTGTGGTAAAATGTAAATAACATAACACTACTTTAACTATTTTTTAGTGTATAGTTCTGTGGCATTAAGTACATTCACAATCATCTGCAGCCATCACCCTTATCTTCACCAGAAATGGTTCTTCTTCCCAAACCGAAACTCTGTACCCATTAAACACTCCCTCTTCCTCCTCCCCCATCCTCTGGCAGCCACCATTATTATTTCTGTCTCTATGTTTTTTTTTTTTTTTTTTTTTTGAGACAGAGCTTCGCCCTTTTGCCCAGGCTGGAGTCAAGTCGGGCAATCTCGGCTCACTGCAACCTCCGCCTCCCAGGTTCAAGCAATTTTCCTGCCTCAGCCTCCCGAGTAGCTGGGATTACAGGTGCCTGCCACCACGCCCAGCTAATTTTTTTGTATTGTTAGTAGAGATGGGGTTTCGCCATATTGGCCAGGCTGGTCTTGAACTCCTGACCTCAGGTGATCCACCTGCCTCAGGCTCCCAAACTGCTAGGATTACATGTGTGAGCCACCGTGCCTGGTCCTGTCTCTATAAATTTGACTTTAGGTACCTCATATTAATATAATCATATCTATACTTTCATGATTGGCATATTTTACTTGGTGTAATGTCTGACATGTAGCATGTCAGAATTTCCTTCTTTTTTAAGGCTGAATAACACACACACACAAACATATATATATATATATGTATTTTGAAATGGAGTCTTGCCCACCACCACGCCCAGCTTATTTTATTTTATTTTACTTTATTTTGAGATAGAGTCTCGCTCTGTCACCCAGGCTGGAGTGCAGTGGCCCAATCTCGGCTCACCGCATGCTCCGCCTCCCGGGTTCACACCATTCTCTGCATCAGCCTCCAGAGTAGCTGGGACTACAGGCGCCCACCGCCACGGTCGGCTAATTTTTTGTAGTTTTCAGCAGAGACGGGGTTTCACTGTGTTAGGCAGGATGGTCTCGATCTCCTGAATTCGTGATCCACCCGCCTTGGCCTCCCAAAGTGCTGGGAGTACAGGTGTGAGCCACCACGCCTAGCCACACCCGGCTAATTTGTTGTATTTTTAGTAGAGACGGGGTTTCACCATGTTAGCCAGGATGGTCTCGATCTCCTGACCTCATGATCCGCCTGCCTTGGCCTTCCAAAGTGCTGGGATTACAGGCATGAGCCACCGCGCCCAGCCAACACAGAAGTTTTATATTTTGATGAAGTCCAATTAATTTTTTTTGGAGACAGGATCTTGGTCTGTCACCCAGGCATAAAGTACAGTGGCACAATCATGGTTCACTACAGCCTTGATCTGCTGGGCTCGAGGAATCCTTCTGTATCAACCTCACAAGTAGCTAGGATTACAGGTGCGTGCCAACACGCCCAGCTAATCTTTTAAATTTTTTGCAGACATGGGGCATCTCTTTATGTTGCCCAGGCTGGTCTTGAATCCTGGGCTCAAGTGATCCTCCTGCCTTGGCCCCACCAATGTGCTGAGATTACAGGCATGAAGCCACTGCATCTGGTCTCAATTTTTTTCTTTTGTTACTTGTCCTTTGGTCTCACAGCTAAGAAACTATTACCTAATCCAAAGTCATGAAGATTTATAACTATATTTTCTTCTATGAGTATTTTAGCTTTAGCTTTACATTTAGGTCTTTGATTAATTTTGAACTGATTTTCATATGTGACGTATGGGTTCAACTTCATTCTTTTGCATGTGATATACAATTGTTCAAGCACCACTTTTTTAAAAAATTTATTTATTTATTTATTTGGAGATGGAGTCTTGCTGTATCGCCCAGGCTAGAGTGCAATGGCACAGTTTTGGCTCACTGCAACCTCCAGCTCCCGGGTTCAAGCGATTCTCCTGCCTCAGCCTCCGAGTAGTTAGGATTACAGGTACCCACCACCATGCCCGACTGATTTTTGTATTTCACTATCTTGGGCAGGCTGGTCTTGAACTCCTAACCTGGTGATCCACCCGCCTCAGCCTCCCAAAGTGCTGGATTATAGGCCTGAGCTAACATACCCGGCCTTTTTTTTTTTTTTTTTGAGATGGAGTTTCACTCTTCTCGCCCAGGATGGAGTACAATGGCGCAATCTCGGCTCACTGCAACCTCTGCCTCCCAGGTTCAAGTGATTCTCCTGCCTCAGCCTCCCGAGTAGCTGAGATTACAGGCATGTGCCACCACATCCGGCTAATTTTGTATTTTTAGTAGAGATGGGGTTTCTCCATGTTGGTCAGGCTGGTCTTGAATTCCCGACCTCAGGTGATCCACCTGCCTCGGCCTCGCAAAGTGCTGGGATTACAGGTTTGAGCCACCAGACCTGGCCTTGTTTTTAAAATAGAGGCAGGGTCTCCTTATGTTGCCCAGGTTGGCTTTGAATTCCTGGGCTCAAGCAATCCTTCTGCATCCCAAAGTGCTGGAATTACAGGGTGAGCTATCACATCCAGCCTGCTTTTACTTTCGAGACAGGGTCTCACTCTGTTGCCCAGGCTGGAGAGTGGTACCATTATAGTGCATTGCAGCCTTGAACTCCTGGGCTCAAGGGATCCTCCTGCCTTAGCCTCCCAAGAAGCTAAGGACTGTAGGTGTGTGCCACCATTCTCAGCTAATTTTTAATTTTTTTTGTAGAGACAGGGTCTTGCTGTGTTGCCTGGGGTGGTCTCTGACTCCTGTCCTCAAGTGATCTTCCTGTCTCGGCCTCCAAAAGTGTTGGGATTACAGATGTGAGCTACTGTGCCTGGCCTAAACTGTTTTAACGATAGCAAGACTATCTATGCTTCAGTAATAGGTTGGGTGTAAAAGTTGAAACCCTTAAAAGCAGCAGCTTTTTTTTTTTTTTTTAATCATAGTAACTAATTGTTCTGTTTAATTTTCTCTTTTCCAGGAGTTCTCTCTCTCAGAACTCCTCTCCTTTTGTTCCAATCCAACTTAGCTCCTGGGACTTCCCTTTACTGTTTTCCTGAGTTGTATCTAGTGATTACTGGATGTTGTCAGATACCCTGATTTCCTCCTCATTTCGCTCGAGCACACCTTTAAGTAACTCTTTTTTTAAATTTATTTTTATTTTCTGAGACGGAGTTTTGCTCATTGTCCAGGCTAGAGTGCAATGGCACAATCTCAGCTCACTGAAACCTCCGCCTCCCAGGTTCAAGCGATTCTCCTGCCTTGGCTCCTGAGTAGCTGGGATTACAGGCGCCTGCTACCATGCCAGGCTAATTTTTGTATTTTTAGTAGAGACGAGGTTTCACCATGTTGGCCAGGCTGGTCTTAAACTCCTGACATCGTGATCCACCCGCCTCAGCCTCTCAAAGTGCTGGGATTACAGGCGTGAGCCACCATGCCTGGCCTGCCAGTTTGATTTTTGTTCTTTTATGAGCTCCTTTTTTTCCTCTTTGGAAACTTAGAATCTTCTTTACATTTAGAGTTCAAACATTTCGCATGGTTGAATTTTTTTTTTTCTTTTAGTTCTGTAGTAGTGGATTCTTTCAGTTCTAGGAAATTTTCTTGCATTATTTTTTTCAATAATTTTCTGTCCTTCATTTACTTTGTTTTCTCTTTCTCACATAATATTAGTCCTGTTGAATTGATTCTTTATCTTATTTTCTCTCACAATTTCCACCTCTTTGTATATTTATTCTGTTTTTTTTTTTTTTTTTTTTTTACTGAGACAGGGTCTGGCTCTGTTGCCCAGGCTGGAGTGCAGTGGTGTTATTTCAGCTCACTGCAAGCTTGCAACCTCTGCCTCCTGGGCTTAGGCCATCCTCCCACCTCATTCACCTGAGTAGCTGGGATTACAGGCATACACCACCACACTTGGCTTATTTTTGTATTTTTTTTTTTTTTTTTTGTAGAGACAGGGTTTTGCCATGTTGCCCAGGCTAGTCTTGAACTCCTGGTCTCAAATGATCTGCCTGCCTTGGCCTCCTAAAGTGTTGGGATTGCGTACGTGAGCCACAGCACCGAGCCCTATTTTCTTTTTTGAAATAAGGTCTCTTGCTCCGTCACCCAGACTGGGGTGCAGGCTCCTAACGTGTCGGGATTACAGGCGCGAGCCACTGCACCCGGCCCTATTTTCTTTTTCTTTTCTTTTTTGAAGTCAGGTCTCTTGCTCTGTAACCCAGGCCGGGGTGCAGCACCACCATCCTGGCTCACGGCTCCCTTGACCGCCCAGGATCAGGCAATACTCCCACCCCGGCCTCCTGAGTAGCTGGGGTGTCCTCCAGGACGTCATGTGCACATCACCAGACCCGGTTAAGTTTTAAAACAGTTTTCACAGAGACAGGGTCTCACTATGTTGCCCAGGCTCCTTCTATTTTCTTTAAAAGTTCAGTGATTTTATCTTTCAATATTTTAATTAAATTTATAATTTGGCAATTTATTTTAAATTTCAAGATCTACTTTTAAACCTTGGATTGTTACTTCATCTGAGTATGCTACTATACTAATTAGGTTTTCCTTTCTACATTCTCTGAGGTTTCTGTTTATCTCCCCCACACTCCATGTTGGAGACTTCTCTTAAAAATCTAATAACGCTTAGTTGTCTGTTCATACATAAGATGAGGCAGTTGGAATGCTGATGGGGAGTCTTGTGAACTTGGGAGGTGTCTTAGTCTATTTTATGTTGCTATAAAGGCATGCCTGCGGCTGGGTAATTTATAAAGAAAATGGGTTTATTTAGCTCACAATTCTGCAGGCTGTTCAAGAAGCAAGGCACCAGCATCTGCTCAGTTCTGGTGAGGGTTTTCGTGCTGCATCAAAACATGGCGGAGAAGGTCAAGGAAAAGTGTCTGTGCACATACAAAGAGAAATCAAACCCGAGGTGAGTCCTGGCTTTACAACAAGCCACTCTCGAAGGAGCAAATCCATTCTCCTGATAACCAATGTAGTGTTGCCAGTGTGGGAACTCACTACTGTAAGAATGACACCAAGTCCTTCATGAAGAATCTGCCCCCATGACCCACACACCTCCCACCAGGACCCACGTCTCAATACTATCACACTGGTAATCAAATTTCAACATAGATGTGGTCGAGACAAAAATACCACATCCAAACCACAGCAGGAAGTTCCTGCCAACTTGCCCAACTTCACTTTACAGTGGGTGGGTAGGAAATCAGCTATTGTGCTGGGATAAAGAATGCTTTACTCTTAGGCCATTCAATACTCAGTTAGCCCAAATCTCCCCAGATTATCAGAATACTTAATTTTAGCCTGGGATAAATGCCTAGATATTGTATCTGAAACAGAGGGAGAGTTCCGTTCTTCCTCATATAGACCTTTATTTAGTCTCCCTGTTCTCAATCCTGCTTCTCACTCTCGCTCTGTCTTGTAGGTATCTCCAAATCTCGGTCTCCCTAAAGCAGTTCTGGGCTGACAGGCCCCCCTTTCTTCCTGCAGCACCCTCTACACCCATTCCACCTTATGGTTTTCTTCATTTTATTTTGTCAGACCATACTTACTTTTCACATGTCGAATTGAAAAACAATTATCTTCCGATGCCCCCCTTCTCCTTTTCTATTTTGTATCATTTTTATTTATCATCATTTTATGGGGTCTCAAGAAGAAGAGGCAGTAAATACATGTGCTTGGGTAGCTAGCTTTAACAAAAAATCCTAAATGTAGGTTTTAAAAAAGATCTCTGGAGCAGGGTAGGAAAATAATATTTGTTGCCAGTGTGGTGGCAAAAAATAAAAAATAAAAATCTGAATCTGTGTTAGGACAGTATTTCTGTGTATCACATAGCGCTCAGCAACTTAACTCTCCAGATCCACGTATTTTAAGGACACGATGTATCTCAGACACCGACTTCAAACCTCACTTTACAGTTAAGTAAGACCACAAGTAGAATGATTTGCCTGAGGCCACACAAGTAGACAGTGGGAGAATGAGAACAGAAAGATCTATTGACTCTCAGTTCAATTTTCTCTTACCTTACCACACTGCTAGGGAGTAACAAGATGGGCAGATCACGAGTCAGATGAGAAAAGTCAAAGGATGACTTTTCCTGGGTAAATAGCCGGATGTCCAGGAAATGAAATGCTGGTCTGGCAGCACATCGTCTAACAGTTGGTAGTCGTATGTGGGAAGTACTGAAGGGAGAGATGACAGCAGGCCCAGGATCTGCAATGATCCAAGTGCATGTCGATCCTGGGAGGGAACAATTAGAGAGTCCGGGCAGGATGAAAAACAGTAGAAACGGGTGAGTGAATGCATGTGAACGCAGAGGAGCGACTGGAATTTGTTAGTGGGATTATGAGGCAGTGGTTAATTACGGTGGCGGAGGTGAGTAGGAGTAAAATGATGGCTTTTAACTCCTTTTAAGGACACCGAGAATTATTTTAATAAACACTGGAAGGCTGGGAATAAATATAATTCACACCATTCTTACTTTCTTGATTTAGAGATAAGCTTATCTACATCCTTAAATTAATGGCCGTAGCTACCCTCTGCATGGTTCCAAAAAAAAAAAAACAAAACAAAAAAAACAAAACCCAAACCCGCTGCAAGTCTGCACGAGAAAACCGGGTTGCTCCAGGCCCCAGCCGCCCGCCGACTCGCCTAGCTGTCGGAGGCCAAATACACAGCTCCCGAAGCCGCGTCGGGCACCGCGCAGGGTCGGAACCGGGACACTAATTTCCGCCCAGGCTCCCCGCGTCCGGGCCGGATCACCACAGAACACGACGTCCATTGCTGGGGTCCTCGGCGATGCCCGTGTGCGCAGCCCCGCGAGTCTCAGGTCAGACGACCGCTCATTTCGCGGCCACGTTCCGTCAAGCTAAGGGGCAAAAAACCAGCTTTGGTGGAACAAAGTGTGCCCCAAGCAGCCACGGTCGGTCCCCGCGCTGGTCCCGCGGCGCTGGGCGGCCCCGGGCGCGGGTAACGGGCCACGGGAAGAAGGGGGCGGGGCGCCACTTAGCTTCGGGAAGACGCGACGCGGCTCCTCGGGCTTCCAGCGTCCACTTCCTACGGCAAGCGGGAAGAGACAAGCGCCGCCCCGCGCTCGCGGAGCCGACCCCGGCTCTCCCCTCCCGGACCGCAGGGGTCGTGTGTGTGAGTGGGTACGCGTGTGTGTACGCACGGCCGCTCCGCGCCCCTCGCTCGGTTTCGGTGCTGATCGACCGCCGCGGCGCCGAATTTCCCCCGCTTCCCAGTTCCTCACCCGCGTGCCCCGGAAGGCGCCCGGAGGCCCCCCGGCCGCCGCGTCACGCTCCCGGGAGGCTGAGGGAAAGGGAGGCAGCCGGGCCGGGAGCCCGGGGAGGCGCGCTGCGCCCGCGGCGGGGCTGGGGGCGGGGCTAGGTGTCTCGCGCAGGGGGCGGGGCGCGGTGACGTCGCGGGCGCCCGGGCCGTGCTGTGGCGGCGGCGGCGGCGGCGGTAGTGGCGGTGGCGGCGGTAGTGGCGGCGGCGGCGCCCGGGCGGCAGCGGCGGCAGCAGCAGCAGCAGCGGCAGCCCTGAGAAGGGTGAGACGGGCGCGACGGCGGCGGCGGCAGCGCGGAAGTCGCGCGGGACCCAGAGCTTCCCCCGTGTCGCTAGCGCTGAGGCTTTCGCCTTTCCTGCCCAGCTTCTTGCTCACGGCCCGGGCTGGGCTGGGCGACGCGCCCCCGGGGAGGGGCGGAGCTGTAGGTGAGGCTTCGCGACCCCCTCCCCCTCCCGGCCAGCCCGCGGGTGGGGAGGGGCGGGCCCCACCCTGACCACGGCGCCCACCCGCGGGCTCCACCCAGCCGGGCTCCGGGATTGGGCGGGAGCCGAGGCGGTGGATGTGGGGATCCTGGGGCGGGAGGTCGGGGACTGGGGTCTGGGGCTCTGGGCACTTGGGGAGCGGAGGCGGGGAGGCTTAGGACTAGTGAAGCTGCGGACCAGGTAGTGGGCAGACGGAGAAATTGGGGAGCCATGAGGTTGGGGTGCGGTCAGGGTGGATCTTTGGGTTAGGTGAGTGATGTAAAATGCTGGAGATGATTCTTTTCTTTTTGATGAAATGGTGAGATAAAAGATGAAGTGTTGTATTTCAAAAGGACGTTGAGCCGTGCATGTTACCTTTGAGGCAGTCGGAGAACCTATTTTATTGCACTGGATCTGTCACGGTTCTACTTAAGAGTTCGATTCTTTTCCTTCTGGCGGGGTGGATGGGGGCTCGGAGAGGGAAGGTGCTTTGGCTCAGGTAAACCGAGTGTGGATGGATCTGAAAGTTTTACACCCAAGAAGAGGGAGATCTTCGGTTTAGACAACTTCGTTCTGGCAGCCACCATTTGGGTCGCATTACTCTTAGCTCCTTCAAGGTGGTGTCTTCCAGGTTTTTTATCCCCCTATGCCTAAAAGATCTCTTTATACCACCCTTTTACAGGCTTTATCCTGGCCCCTTGAGAGGAGGCCCCAGATCAGGTGGTTGCTTTGGAAGGCACGTTTCTGAATAATAGTTGCAGGGGGTTGTGGTTGACTACTTTGGGTGGATAAAGTGAACAATTTAAACAGTTCTGTTAGAGCTAATTATATGAAAAAATGCTGAAATGTTTTAAAGTACAACCGTCTTTTACAGCGTGTTGCTCAGTACACCTTGACTTTTAGACATTTTGTGTTCAGTGCTAAATTGTTGAAATTTTATTTCTCATTTGCAGTTATACTTCTTGCGGTCTTTGTTAAAACACTTTAAAATGAAATGGAACTTTTTTTTTGGTAGGCCCCTGAATTTCAGAGAAATGTTCTTGGAGTCAAGTGCTTTAAAAACATTTTGGGGGCATGTGTCTCACTTTGTATGGAAATATTACTAAGAATAAGCAGTGTTCCATGTTCTTCACATCACTTTTTCACAACTTAGCACTGTAAATCAGAATCTTGTTTTCTGGATTCCTGCCCCCTGTTAGATTACAATATTCACTGGCTCTACTTATCAGTTAGTGTCATTTAAGCTATTTCTTGTTCAGAAAACAGGTCCCATGATAGACATGTATTATGTAATGGATGGAAGTAGACATGGCTCTCAATAATTCATTAATGGAGGAAGAGAAGCTGTCAGGAAGCGGGATTTAAGCAGTGACTTTCCCAAGGCTTACCCAGTTTGTTTGGAAAAATAGCCAGAGAAGTGTTTTCCTTAACCCAAAAGAGAAATACACAGATACGAATTTCAGTAGTTGCAGATCAGTGCTTTTTCTAAGTGCCTGCTTAATGAGCAGATTATTGTCTTCCAGCAAATACTTCTACTTTGTAGAGAGGTATGGGAAACAGGACATAATAGGTATTAAGTGAGAAAGTGTGTGGTCCAATTTATAAGTATAAATAAATAACTGTATTCAGTTAATTCATTTGATAAAGTGAATAGTTTTGACTTTGGATTAGTTAGAAGGAAAACTTAAAATTGGCATATCTAGTTTTGGCTTTTAAATTATACATAAACTTAATCAACTGGGACAAATGTGAACTAAGATACTGGGTAAAACTTGTGTGTCCTCCTAAAATGACATTTGCATGGCTGGTAGTAAGCTGTGATTCTTGTCCTTGTAGGAATGAAATCACGTAATTTAGCGAAAGTCTAAGGTAAAAGTAAGCTATTTCGTTTAGCATTTCTTGTGCCTACATTTTATTTTTCAAAAAATGTTGCTTGCTAGTCATTACTTGTGATATCCTTGTTGAGTCTACTGAGGTGTTCTTTTTTTTTTCCTTTATTACCTATGTCATAGATAAGTATGCCAGTCTGTTAATTCAGCATTAATACTGCAAACTTAAAAGTGAAGGTTCTCAGCTGGGCTCTGTGGCTCACGCTTGTAATCCCAGCACTTTGGGAGGCCGAGGCAGGCGGATCACAAGGTCAGGAGTTCAAGACTAACCTGGCCAAGTGAAACCTTATCTCTACTAAAAATACAAAAATTAGGCAGGCATGGTGGCGCACACCTGTAACCCCAGCTACTCGGGAGGCTGAGGCAGAAGAATTGCTTGAACCTTGGAGGTGGAGGTTGCAGTGATCCGAGATTGCGCCACTGCACTCCAGCCTGGCTCACAGAGCGAGACTCTGTCTCAAAAAAAAAAAAAAAAAGTGAAGGTTCTCATAGCAACAGCTGCTCGGTTTTACACTATGTTTACTTTTAGAAGTAGTATGAGAGTTGTTAAATGTGTATTTTACACATATTCCATCAGAAACATTAGTGGAGAAAGATCGAGGAATGAAGTATTTTGGTCAAGAATCATTACATTGATTATCAGTTTTCAGAGACATATAATAAAATAAACAGCATACAGATTATGTGGAATATAATTGTTTTTCTTTTTCGTGTGTGTGTGTGGAATATAATTGAAATTTGTTGCTCACCAAGTGTTTCAGTGTATTAGAGTGTGGGTTCTGGGGTCAGGGTGCCTGAGTTCAAATCCTGGCTTTGCCATGGTATGATGTAGGGCAAACTGCTTGATGTTGTTTATATCCTAGCCTTAACCTGTGCCTTAATTTCTTCATCTGCAAAATAGAAATAATAACAGTAGTACCTAACCTCTTAAACTGGTCAAATGAATATGAATTAATTCATGTATTTAGAATACTTTGGGCACATAATTAGCTGGTTCACTAACATCATTTGAAGTTTTACTGTGAATACTATTTTTACTTAATAAGTATGTATTAAATACATATTATGTACCCCATATCCTAGATGCTGGTATCGTAGTGAACAGGTCTCCCAGCACTTTGGGAGGCCGAGGTGGGAGGATGGCCGGGCACTGTAGCGACACCATGTCTCTACAAAAATAAAAAAATTAGGCCGGGCGCGGTGGCTCACGCCTGTAATCCTAGCACTTTGGGAGGCTGAGGCGGGTGGATCATGAGGTCAGGAGTTCGAGACCAGCCTAGTCAACATGGTGAAACCCCATTGCTACTAAAAATACAAAAAATTAGCTGGGGGTCATGGCACATGCCTGTAATCCTGGCTACTCGCAAGGCTGAGGCAGGAAAATCTCTTGAACCCAGGAGGCGGAGGTTGCAGTGAGTGGAGATCGTGCCATTGCACTCCAGCCTAGGCGACAAAGGAAGACTCTGTCTTAAAAAAAAAAAAAAATTAGCATGGCAGTATGTGCCTATAGTCTCAGCTACTCAGGAGACTGAAGCAGGAGGATCACCTGAGTTTGAGGTTGCAGTGAGCTGTCATTCCGCCATTGCACTCCAGCCTGGGTGACAGAGGGAGGGAGGCCATCTCAAATAAATAATAAATAAATAAAAGTAAGGGCAGTAGTCAGGAGCTTTTCCAGGTGAGGGTGTCTCTGACCAAGGTGAAATGCTGAGAAGGGGTTGGATTTTGGATATATTTTGAGGGTAGACCTATAGAATTTGTTGGTGATTGTTTGTGGGATGTGGGCCAGACAGAAGAATAAAGAGTAAGGTTGGCCTGAGTAACTAGAAGAATAAAGTTGCCGGTGACTTAAATGGAGATGGTAATTGGTGGAGCATGTTTGTGGAGAAACCAGAAGTTCAGGGTGATGTCCAGGAAGAGTGAGAAATGTGACTGTTTGCAGCTTATTTGTAGTACTTACAATTGTGAGATAGGCGAGATCATCAGGGGAGTGAATTTTGGTAGAGAAGAGATCCAAGCATCTGAGCCTTGGGGGCTGATTCATTCCCTTATTCATTCAGAAGTTACTTAGTGAGTATGGTTCTTGTGTGTACCTTTTTAGGCATTAGGGATATAAACCTGACAAAAATCGTCAGCTTCATGAAACTTACCTTCTAGATACATGGGGGGAAAGGAAGAGGAACCAGTAGAGTGATGAGAAATCATTGAGTTCGGAGGAAAACCAGGGGAGTATGATGTTCTAGAAGTGAAGGAAAGGAAGCTTTCAAGAAGGAGGGAACGATCAACTGTGTCATTGTTTAAAGTTGTGTCAGAATGTTGAGTAAGAGAATTCTGCTTAATTATAATGTCTAATAACAGAGAAATGACTAAATATGTTTTAGTGTGAGATAGATGAAACAAATGTAAGAGTGTTTTACCTTCAGTTTTTTACTTCTCTGGGTTTTTTTTTTTTTTTTTTTTTGAGAGGGAGTCTCGCTCTGTCACCCAGGCTGGAGGGCAGTGGTGCAATCTCTGCTCACTGCAAGCCCCGCCTCCTGGGTTCACGCCATTCTCCTGCCTCAGCCTCCGGAGTAGCTGGAACTACAGGTGCCGCCACCATGCTTGGCTATTTTTTTTTTTTGGTTGTATTTTTAGTAGAGACAGGGTTTCACTGTGTTAGCCAGGATGCTCGATCTCCTGACCTCATGATCCACCCGCCTCGGCCTCCCAAAATGCTAGGATTACAGGCATGAGCCACTGCGCCTGGGCTCATTCTCCGGGTTTTTTAAATTTTTTTTAATACTTTATGTTCTAGGGTACCTGTGCACAAAGTGCAGGTTTATTACATATGTATCCATGTGCCATGTTGGTGTGCTGCACCCATTAACTTGTCATTTACGTTAGGTATATCTCCTAATGCTATCCCTCCCCTCTCCCCCCTTCCCGCTCCAGGTTGATTTTTAAGAAATATTTCAGCCAGGCACAGTGTCACATGCCTGTAGTTCCAGCTGCTCTGGAGGCTGAGGCAGGAGGATTGCTTGAGTCCAGGAGATCAAGGCTATAGTGTGCTATGCTTACATATGTGTGTAGCCACTGCACTCCAGCCTGGGCAACATAGTGAGACCCCATCTCTAATTAAAAAAATATTCATTCTTTTCAGAACAAAATAGGCAACCTGGGAGTACTAAGGAAAGGTACATGGCTTTTTATTGTTGTTAATTTTATGTACACTTATTTTAAGAAATAGGTAATATATGTGCTAAATTAGAAAGTGTAAGAGAATATACAGTTAAAAGTCTCTCCTATCCCATCTAGTTCTTTCTGTAGGCAATCACTGTTTGCAGTTTCTTGTTTTTTCTTTTTAACTAGTGAAATTTTGTGTAATATGACATTCATTACCTAGTTTAAAATTGCATAAATATAAAAAATATTTTATCTTCCACTTTGATATTGAACACTGGCAATATTTTATACTTTTTGAGAAGGGTCTTTGTCTGTTATTAGTCTGGAATGCAATGTTGTGGCTATAGCTTACTGCAACCTTGAATTCCTGGGCTCAAATGATCTTCCCACCTCAGCCTCCGGAGTAGCTGGGACTGTAGCCATGTGCCACCATGCCCGGCTAATTAAAAAAAAATTTGTAGAGAGACAAGGCGTCATTATGTTGCCCAGGCACTGTTTTAGAATAGATTATTTAAAAGATAGTTTTAGAAGCCTGTCAAGGGAAATAGTGACTGCTAGGATCAAACATGGATTCACTAAGTCACATCAGACAGTAGTTGCCTAGAATTGACTTGGTTACTTGACTGATAAATAAAGGAAATGCAGTAGTTGGAATTTATCTAGATGTCAGCTAGGGTTTTTCATACCATCTTTGTGGAAAGTATGAACATATGTGTCCTAGATTTCTTGAGGTCAGGAACTATCTATTAGATACTTACTAAATACTTGGTGAATGAATGGATGCTAGCATAATAATGGGAATTCACAACCTGTTGAATGGCTATCCCCAGGAAATACAGAAGTGCTTATTGAGGATCATGGGTTTGAGGAACTTGGCGTTAGACAACTCATCCATACATTTATTGAAATGACACAGGATGGTAGCAAAACTGGTGGCATAGAGGATAATGGCAGCTGTGAACTAGTTGCCAGCATATCCTCACTGAGTATGGGGGATGTCCAGGTGGTCATTAGCCGGTAGTGAAGAGGTAGAGGTCAAAGACTGTGCTGCTGAATGGCATGTGAATTAGGCTAAGCCTTTTACATAAGGATTCGGGAACAGTGGTCTGGAACTGGCACTGGCAGAAAGGAAGGTACCATCCTCATTTCCCAGTATTCGGTGTGGAGTGTAAGAGACTGAGTAGCTTTCTCTTAAAAGGACTGTATGAGAAGAGGTGTCCTGATTGGAAAGCCAGGTTTCAGTTAAGGCAGAGAGGTAGCAAGAACATTTCCCAAGGAAGTTGAGGGTCGAGGACTTTTAGAGGAGTTTCTTTTTTTGAGACGAAGTTTGGCTCTTTTTGCCCAGGCTGGAGTGCAATGGCCTGATCTCGGCTCCCCGCAACCTCCACCTCCCGGATTCAAGCGATTCTCCTGCCTCAGCCTCCCGAGTAACTGGGATTACAGGCATGCACCACCATGCCTGGCTAATTTTGTATTTTTAGTAGAGACGGGGTTTCTCCATGTTGGTTAGGCTGGTCTTGAACTCCCGACCTCAGGTGATCCACCCGCCTCGGCCTCCCAAAGTGCTGGGATTACAGGCGTGAGCCACCACGCCCGGCCAGAGTTTCTTGATTAAAGAATGAAGTTCCATGAGAGTGTATTTTTCCACCCTATTGGCTTCATGTTATCATCATTTAAACTTTAAAATGTCTCTTCATCTTGATAAAAGACTCCAGATTCATACTTTATTGCTCTAAGTTGCTCTCTGCTTTACAAACTGTTTGAGTTGTCTGCATTTGGTATATATCTCCATTTCTTCACCTGTGACTTCCTTCTCAACCTATTTCTGTCTTGTTTCTATCGCCACCATTTCAGTGAAACTGAAAATAGCTAGTGAAAATACGTATGACAATAGCCAATGTCTATTTTATTGTTTATCCTGTTTTTGTTTAACCTCTTAGCAGCTGTAGTAGTTGTCTATCGGCTAGGTAACAAATTACCCCCTAACTTAAGAAACGTTTATTGTTTCACAGTTTTTGTAGGTCAGGAATGTGGGTGTGGTTGGTACCTATGATGCAGGATCTTTTACAAGGCTGCAGTCATCTCAAAGCTCTACTTGGGGAGGCTGTTTCCAAGCTCACTCGCGAGGCAATTGGCCTCAGGTCCTTGTTGGCTGCTTGCTGGAGAGATCAGTCCCTTGCCATTTGCGTTTCTGCATACGATTACTTAAAATATGATATCTCGCTACTTCTGTATCAAAAGCTCTGTCAGGGAAGAGGACAGATATTAGCCAGAATCTTTTTGTAACCTTATCTTGGAAGTGATGTGCTATCACTTGATGTATTCTGTTATCAGCCAGTCACTAGGTCCGGCACACCCAAGGCGGGATTTCACAGTGGCGTGAATACTGGGAGGCAAATCATTCATAGCCATTTCAGGACTGCCTGCCACAGCAACATATGACAGAGGGGACACCTCTCCTTCCTTTGTAAAGCTCCCTCTTCTCTTGAGGTCTTCAGAGCCCTTTTCTGTTTTTCTTGCTGGTTCTCTGGGCTCTTTCTCTGTCACTGTTTTTTTTTTTTTTTTTTGAGGCAGAGTCTTGCTCTGTCGCCCAGACTGGGGTGCAGTGGCACAGTCTTGGCTCACTGCAACCTCCGCCTCCTGGTTTCAAGTGATTCTCTTGCCTTAGCCTCTCGAATAGCTGGGATTACAGGCGTGCATCACCACGCCCAGCTAATTTTTGTATTTTTAGTGAAGATGGGGTTTCACCGTGTTGGCCAGGCTGGTCTGGAACTCCTGGCTTCAGGCGATCTGTCCGCCTTGGCCTCCCAAAGTGTTGGGATTACAGGCGTGAGCCACTGTGCCTGGCCTCTCAGTCACCTTTTGAGTCATTCTATGCTCATTTATTAAATGTTTGAATTTCTTTGGGCTTTCTCATCACTTTCTGTTTCGTTTTTCTCTATATGCTGAGTATTCATTTTTATGTCTTCAGTTTTTACCTGTCTCCTGAGTCTGAGGACCACTATATCTAATTGCCACTGAATGTTTCCATTTGGATACCCCTTAAACTGAGCACATCCAGAACAGAATGTATGATTCCTGCACTTCCTCTGGGGTTTCTTAATTTGTTAAATGACACTACTGGGTGCTTAAGTGGAAATATATGTGGTGTTCTTGATTTCTCCCTCTCTTCCACCTTCCATTTTACTATTCCTTTTTATTTTTTTAAAGCCATGGCTGTTCAGTGATGGTGTGAATGTTTTTATGAGGTAGTGCGTCCTCTTCTAGGTTGCAGGCATTGAACCTGGTGCTAGGTGATTTTTTTTTTTTTGAGATGGAGTTTCGCTCTTGTTGCCCAGGCTGGAGTACAGTGGTGTGATCTTGGCTCACCGCAACCTCCGCCTCCTGGGTTCAAGCGATTCTCCTGCCTCAGCCTCCCGAGTAGATGGGGTTATAGGCATGCGCTACCATGCCCAGCTAATTTTGTATTTTTAGTAGAGATGGGATTTCTCCATGTTGGTCAGGCTGGTCTCAACTCCCGACCTCAGGTGATCGGCCTGTCTTGGCCTCCCAGAGTGAGTGCTAGGATTCCAGGTGTGAGCCACCGTGCCCGGTCCACTAGGTGATTTTTAAGGTTCCTTCCAATCTTGAGATACTGCGTGTGTAGCTATTGAAGATTTTTGAGTAGGAGACGCATGATCAGGGCTGTGCTTCAGAAAGGTGGCAACTCTTGAACAGTCATTTTTAGTTGTTCACCAAAGAATGAACCTAAACACCTGTATTCCTTTTAACTTTCTTTATTATGGTGTGATAAGTGATGAATAGATAATTTTTATGTGACAGCCTTTTTGTATATATTATTTTTATTTTTTTCTCATTGTTATGCATTTATGTTTGGAAGCCCTTTTGCATGGAAGTAAGGTAATCAGGCCAGGCACAGTGGCTCATGCCTGTAATCCCAGCACTTTGGCAGACTGAGGTGGGTGGATCACTTGAGGCCAGGAGTTCAAGACCAGCCTGACCAACCTGGCGAAAACCCATCTCTACTAAAAAGTAAGAAAAAACTAGCTGGGTGTGGTGGTGCATGCCTGTAATCCCAGGTACTCTGGAGGCTGAGGCACAAGAATTGCTTGAACCCTGGAGGCGGAGATTGAGGTGAACCGGGATTGTACCACTGCACTCCAGCCTGGGTGACAGAGCGAGACCCCGTCTCAAAAAAAAAAAAAAAAAAACCCAATGGGACGAAAATTTGTGTGACCTTAAATTAAGTGTCTGCCATCCTGGCCAACATGGTGAAACCCTGTCTCTACTAAAAATACAAAAATTAGCTGGGCGTGGTGGTGCACGCCTGTAGTCCCAGCTATTTGGGAGGCTGAGGCAGGAGAATTGCTTGAACCTGGGACGCGGAGGTTACAGTGAGCCGAGATCACGCCGTTGCACTCAGCCTGGTGACAGAGTGAGATTCCATCTAAAAAAAAAAAAAAAAAAAAATTAAGTATCTCTGAAATTGTAAAAATTTGTCAAGAAATAAAAGTCAGACCTTAAACATAATTTTACTGTAGGAATATAACTTATCTTTTGAAGGAATTCTTTCTTGAAGCCATTAGTTATGTATTTATTTTTAATTAATTAACTTTTTTTTTTTTTTGAGATGGAGTTTTGCCCAGACTGGAGTGCAGTGGCATGATCTCGTCTCATGGCAACCTTCGCCTCCCAGGTTCAAGCGATTCTCCTGCCTCAGCCTCCCAAGTAACTGGGATTACAGGCATAGGCAACCACACCTGGCTAATTTTTGTTTTTAGTAGAGATGGAGTTTCACCATGTTGGCTAGGCTGGTCTCAAACTCCTGACCTCAGGTGATCTGCTCGCCTCAGCCTTGCAAAGTGCTGGGATTACAGGCGTGAGCCACCGTGCCCAGCCTATTTTTAATTTGTTTTTTAGAGAGAGGGTCTCACTCTGTTGCCCAGGCTGGATGCAGTGGTGAGATCAAAGCTCACTGCATCCTCAAACTCTTGGGCTCAAGTGATCCTCCTGCCTCAGCCTCCTCAGTAGCTGGGATGACTGGTGCTTGCCACCTTGCCTGGATAATTTTAAAAATTGTTTTTTGTAGAGATTGGGTTTTGTTTTTTTGCCCAGGCTGGTATCGAATTCATAGCTTCAAATGATCCTCCTGTCTTGGCCTCCCAAAATGCTGGGATTACAGGCATGAACTATTGCTCCCGGCCTTGAAGCCCTTCTTGAATGTAACACATATGTAGAAAAGTATGTAAAACAAAAGGAAAGCTTTACAATGTATGAATCAGACACTTGTGTAACCATGATGTGGGTCCAGCATTAGGACCTCACTGGCATTCCACAAGCTTTCCTTGAAGCTTCCCAGGCACAGCCCAGTCCTTGTCTCGTAAAGGTAATCTCTGTCCTGATTGTAGGGGAATTACCTTCTTGCTTTTTTCTGTGTGTGTAGACCTTTTTAGTTTCGGCATAGTTTTGACTGTTTTGCATCTTCACGTGCATAGAATCATATTGTATGTATTCACGTCTGGCTTCAACTCAACATTTTGTTTGTAAGATTTAGATTTGTATGCAGCTGTACATTTTCATTGCTAAATAGTATTCTGTTGTATAAATATACTATAGTTTATTATATTACTGATGGATGTTTAGGTTGTTTCTAGTTTTGGGCTATTATGGATTATGCCACTATGACTATTCTTGTAAAGTCTTTTTTTTTTTTCCTGAGACGGAGTCTCACTCTGTTGCCCAGGCTGGAGTGCAGTGGTGTGATCTCTGCTCACTGCAACTGCCAGCTCCTGGATTTAGGCGATTCTCCCGCCTCAGCCTCCTGAGTAGCTGGGATTACAGGCGCCCACCACCACACCCAGCTGTTTTTTGTATTTTTGGTAGAGATAGGGTTTTGCCATGTTGACCAGACTGGTCTTGAGCTCCTGGCTTCAAATGATCCACCTGCCTCAGCCTCTCAAAGTGCTGGGATTGCAGATGTGAGCCCCCGTGCCCGGCTTTTTTTTTTTTTTTTGAGACAGTTTCGCTCTGTCACCCAGACCGGAGTGCAGTGTTGTGATCATGGCTCACTGCAGCCTTGACCTTCTGGGCTCAAGTGATCCTCCTACCTCGGCCTCCCAAGTAATTAGGACTACAGGTGCATACCACCATGCTTGGCTATTTTTTTTTTTTTTGGTACTTTTTTGTAGAGGTGGAGTTTTATCCTGTTGCTCAGGCTGGTCTTGGAACTCCTGAGCTCAAGTGATCTGCCTGCCTTGGCCTCCCAAAGTGCTGGGACTACAGATGTGAGCACTGCACCTTGCCTTGTGCACGTGTTTTAGTGCGTATGTGTATATAATTCTTTTGTGTATTTAGCCAGCAGTGAAAGTCCTGGGTCGTCGGATATGCGTATGTACAATTTTAGATAATTGCCAAACCGTATTCCTCCTCTGTGGTTGCACAAAATTACATGCCCCAAAGAGTGTTTGAGAATTCATGTTGTTCCATATCTTTGCCAATACTTAGTATTGTCAGTATTATTAACTTTAACCATTCTGGTGGATTTATAGTAGTATCTCTTGGTTTTAATCTGCATTTTCACTTATTACTAATGAGGTTGAATAATTTTATGTTGGTTACTTAGGAAACCTTTTGTGAAATGCATATTCAAATGTCTTGGCCAATTTTTTTTTTTTTCCTTATTATGGGAGTTCCTTATATATTTTGGATATGATCCCTTCTTTGGTTATTTGTGTTGCAAATATTTCCACCTCACTCTGTGGCTTGCCATTTAAGACTTCTTAAGGAGGCCAGGCCCTGTGGCTCTTGCCTGTAATCCCAACACTTTGAGATGCTAAGGAGGGTGGATTGCTTGAGTCCAGGAGTTCGAGACCAGCCTGGGCAACATAGTGAAACCCTATCTCTATGAAAAATACAAAAAAAAAAAAAAAAAAAAAGAAAAGAAATATGTTAGGACCCTGATTAGAATCAAATTTAATTGGATTTGTAGATTAATTTGGGTAGAACTACTTTTTTGTAATGTGGAATCTTTGATTGAATATGATATCCCTGTTATTTATGTTGTATTTCATATCTCTCAGTAATGTTTTATAGTTTTCTGTGCAGTATTACACATCTTTTGTTAAATTTAGTCCTAAGTATCTGATGGTATCATAAATAGAATTCTAAGATCAAAGTTATTTTACTTTTTTTGTTGGTATGTTGAAATAAAACTGAATTTTGAGTACTGACTCTATTTTGCCGATCAAGCTTTATAATAATTTTATCTGTAGATTCTTTTGGCTTTCCAACTTATATAACCATATCATTTGTGAACAATGACTGTTTTCTGTTTTTCTTCGCAATTCTTACACCTTTTTCTTTTCTTCACTGGCTAGGATTTCTGGCACGTTGTTGAATAGAGATAGGAGACGTCATTGTCCTTTCCCATCTCGAAGGGAAATCGTTCAACTTTTCGTTGTTAGGTATGATGTTGTCAAGCACACTTCCACAAGACAAGGCGAGGCTAAGACCTGGCCTGTCTGATTTGACTGGCAGAGAGAGAGCGAGCCTCTTCAGACTCAGACAGTTTCTCTGTTACATCGTCAGCAGAAGGAAGAAGCAGCCACAGGTGCCTGCTCCCTGTGATCTTTGTCCCACACACCACAGCAAGAGGGGCTGACGCCTGCAGTGTGGGCTGTGGGTACTCTGTTAATGAGGAGCCTATTCTGGGCTGCTGCTAAGGGGTTTTGTATTCTACAGCTCTGCTCTAAGTTAGGCAGGGCTGAAGGTTCTATGCCTTGTCAGAACCCAGGATGCCATGAGAAACTGTCTCATGACAGGTTCTAAGGAAGGCAGGGAAGAGGGGACCTGGGAGCTGCTCTGTATCGGCCTTCTACCGTCTGCTGTCCTGGGAGGATCACAGGGCATTCCTTCCAGACTCAGATAAGCTGCAGGTCACCAGAACACTGTGGTGGAACTGTTTCCCTACAGATGTTTGTTACAGTTGCTTTTGCACATGTCCTTTATTAGATTGAGAAAGTTTCCTCCTATACCTAGATTTTTATTCATTAGTAAATGTTAAAATCTGTCCAATATGTTTCACGTCTATTGAGATTAGATGCTTTTCCCCGCTTTCAACCCATTATTATGGCCAATTACATGGATTTAAAAATTCATTTCTACTGGTTAACAAATTTCCCTCCTCTCTTCTCCTCTCCTCTCCTCTCCTCACTTCCCTCCCTTTCCTTCCTTTCCTTTCTTTCTCTCCTTTCTTTCTTTCTTTCCTTTCTATGGAGTCTTGCCCTGTCATCCAGGCTAGAGTGCAGTGGCATGATCTTGGCTCTGGGTTCAAACGATTCTCCTGCTTCAGCCTCCCAAGTAGCTGGGATTACAGGTGCCCATCACCACGCCCAGCTGATTTTTGTATTTTTAGTAAAGATGGGGTTTCACCATGTTGGCCAGGCTGGTCTTGAACTCCTGGCCTTGTGATCCACCTGCCTTGGCCTCCCAAAGTGCTGGGATTACAGACGTGAGCCACCGTGCTTGGCTGGTTAACAAATTTCTAAGCATTTTTTTCCTTTGAAAGATTTTACTTACTTGAAAAAAAATTACTGTTGATGACTTTCTTCTCTCTGGCTGCCTACCTTTTTCTGTGTGTGTGTGTGTGTGTATAAATTTTTATTTTTTTCCTCATTGTTCTTATAGAATTCAGGTTGCTGAACTTTTCAAGGAAGAAAGACCGTATTTAACTTCTGATTCATCTTTAAGAAGTTGTAATTAATGGTCCGAGAGACTCATAGGGGTTTCTTCTGAAGTAAGAAGCAGCTATGTTTTACATCTTCAGATGCCACGTAGGTGACTTTTCTATCTTCATGGTAGTATTCACTTTACTTTCATTAAAGGCAAGTCATTTTGAGTACTTAAAATTGGTTTCCATCCCTTTTCTAAACTTAAAACGTTTTTAAAGAAATCTTTATTTATTTATTTTCACCTGGAGTCTCACTCTGTCGGCCAGGCTGGAGTGCAGTGGTGCTATCATGGCTTACTACAGCCTCGACCTCCCAGGCTCAAGCGATCGTCTTGCATCAGCCTCCCGAGTAGCTGGGACTACAGGAGTGCACCACCACACCCAGCTAATTTTTTGTATTTTTTGTAGAGATGGGGTTTTGCCGTGTTGCCCAGGCTGGTCTCAAACTCCTGAGCTTAAGTGATCTACCCACCTTGGCCTCCCAAAGTGTTGGGATTACAAGCATGAGCCACCATACCTGGCCTCTTTTCTGAACTTTTATATGAAATTTAGGCTGTACCTTTGCTTGATGTTATTATCCCTTGCATTTAGATATAAAGTTATTAAACAGAAAAAGTTACGGAGGGTGGATAATGATTGGCGATTTCATGTGATTTTTCTGGTGGTTACTGTAGTCAGTTTTATAGCATTGCCAAGTTTCTGGTTCTGTTCTGAATAACGCGATCGTTTCTTCTTATGCTTTGGGACTGATAGTTTTTGTAGAGCAGCGGTTCTTACCGGGTTTCCTGTTACTTTTGAAATAAATTAATTGAAAATGGGCATAAATTATTTGTTAAGTTTGAACTTGACAAATGCAGGTAAAGTATAATGATATTATATTTCTGTACAGCAAGTATATACATATACATAGATATTTTAAATCACCAATCAGGATTTCCTTCCAAAGTTCAGAATTAGGTTTTGATTCTTAACAGTTTATATTATAATAATTGTCATTATTACTTTTTTTTTTTTGAGATTCTTAACAATTTATATTAAAAATCTTATTACCTTTTTTTTTTTTTTTTGGAAGCAGAGTCTCGCTCTGTCGCCCAGACTGGAGTGCAGTGGCGCAATCTTGGCTCACTGCAACCTCCGCCTCCCGGGTTCAAGCAATTCTCTGCCTCAGCCTTCCGAGTAGCTGGGATTACAGGCTCCCGCCACCACGCCCGGCTTATTTTTGTATTTTTAGTAGAGACGGGGTTTCACCACTTGGCCAGGCCGGTCTTGAACTCCTGACCTCGTGATTCACCCACCTTGGCCTCCCAAAGTGCTGGGATTACAGGCATGAGCCACCGTGCCCGGCCAGTATTATTACTATTTTTTGGGACAGATTTTTCTCGCTCAGGATGGAGCTCATTGCAGCCTCGAATTCTTAGGCTTAAGCGATCCTTCTACCTTAACCTTCCAAGTAGCTGGGACTGTAGGCACGCCCCAGCATGCCTGGCAATTTTTCTGTTTTTTGAGACAGGGTGTTACTCTGTCACTTAGGCGCAATTTCAGCTCACTGTAGTCTTGACCTTCCACTCTTAAGCGATCTACCCACCTCACCTCCTGCATAGCTGGGACTATAGGGTTGTGCCACCATGCCCAGCTCATTTTTGTAATTTTTTTTGTTTTGTTTTTAAGAGACAGGGTTTTGCCATGTTGCCCAAGTTGGTCTCAAAACCCTGGGCTCAAGTGATCCCCCCGCCTTGGCCTCCCAAAGTGCTGGTATTACAGGCATATATCACTGTATCTGGCCTTTTCTTCTTTTAATAGAGACAGGGTCTTGCAGTCCAGGCTGGTCTTGAACTCTTTGGCCTCAGGCGATCTTCTGCCTCGGCCTCCGAAAGCCCTAGGATACAATTCTTCTAAATAGTATAGCAAAAAATATCTGCTTTATAAATTTTTCATTTTTGTAGTTGTTCAAAAGTACACATGTATTTCCTTTTTTCTTTTTTTGTTCCTCATTCAAAAAATATGGAAAATCTAATATACAGTATATATGTGTGTATGTATAGTGTATGTATATGTGTGTGAATACATAGCATATATAATGTATATATAATATATAGTGTATGTGTGTATATACAGTATATATAATGTATATATGTGTATAGTATATATATAGTGTATATATAGTAACATAGTATAGTCTGTGTATATGTGTGACTCTGTATTGTGTTCCATCTTGGCAGTACAATGTTCGAGGCCCTGTCTCCGCCCTGAGGATGCTGGTGACCAGGGAGGGACACAGTAAACAGGCAGTTACAGTAGAGTGTGATAAGTGTTAATGATATGTGCAAGAACTAGAAGGTTTAAGGGAGTGGCGAAAGAGGCTGGAAATTGGGTTTGGATCATGAAGGGCTTTGTAAACCCTGTTGAAATCTGACTTTTACCTTGGGGCAATGGCAAGACTGGAGACTTTTGAGTAAAGGAAATAACAGTTGTATATTTGTATTTTACAACAAATGGATAAGAGGAGGCTAAGTGAGGAAGCCAACTAGGAGGCTGTGGACTTGTTCCCACTGAAGCCTGAACACTGAAGTAGTGACAGTGGGGACAGAGATGCATACAGAGTTGAAAGGTTTGACAGGACTGGGTAATTCTCTCTTTCTCTCTCTCTCTCTCTCTCACTGGGTAATTTTTTCCTCTCTCTGTGTGTGTGTGTGTGTGTGTGTGTGTGTACACACTTTGTGGGGAAAGGACAGTTGATGGGGAGGAAGAAGACTAAGGTGACTCCCAGACTTTCAGATGGAACCCCTAGGCTAGGAACGGTGCTGTTGGGTACAGTAGCCACTAGCCACGTATGGCCATTAAGGTATGTCTAAACTAATTTAAATAAAATAAGATTTAGAAATCGGTTCTTCAGTTGCACTAGCCACACAAATATAGAATGGCAGACTCTTAAATTGTGCAGATTTAGTCCAGAGTATTATGAAGTTATAAATTCAAGCGTATCCGCAGAGATTGAAGCAGAAAATAATACATGGCTGTGTTTAACAGCAGTGTGGGACTAGCGGCCTCTGTGTTGGACAGTGCAGATACAGAACGTTTCTGTTACAGAAAGTTCAGTGGGACCGCAGTGGTCTGCAGTTTTTGGTTTCTCCTTTCTTTTCCCCCCAGAGGAAAGTCAGAATAACAGGTGGTTTTCTCTCGTCTCCTAAGAATTTTGGTTCCACAATATTCTGTTGTGGGGTATTGTTAGCCAGGGATTCTGCTAGATACCATCCTGCTACTGTCAGCCACCATCACCCAGTCATCAGAATAGGACGTCTCTGTAATCAGAAGGTTCTTTTGGACAGCACTGAGCTAGAGAGATGGTGATGTCATTCACTGAGCTAGTTGTGGTGGGGGACAACGGTAGCCGCTAGAAAGCACTGCTTATTAGAAATAGGAGCCACATATGTAATTTAAAAATTTTTAGTAGCCACATTAAAGGGTAAAAAGAAACAATTGGATTTTATCTTATTTAACACAGTATGTCCAAAATATGATTTACAGCACATTTAAACATTTAAAAATTATTGATCTATTTACGTAAATTTTTAAAATTTTTTCGAGACAGGGTCTTGCTGTGTTGGCCAGGCTGGTCTCAAACTCCTGGGCTCGAGTGATCCGCTTGCTTCAGCCTCCCAAAGTGCTGGGATCACAGGTGTGAGCCACATTAGTTTTTAATAGTAGATCTTTGAAATGAATTGTATACTTTCATAGTATATCTTAATTGAAATGCTAAGTTTTTTTTTTGTTCTTTCGTTATTTTTAAATGCTAAGTTTTATCAGAAATATTTAATCCGTATTTATATCTGTAAATCATAAAATTTACAGTTGAAAAAGTAGATTTACATGCCCAGGTTATTCCAAACATGCTTAAAACTTTTCCAGTAATGTAATTAAGTATCGGTTTTAAAATTTAAGTTTCAATTCCATGAAATAAGGTTAAAAATTCAGTTCCTCAGTCTCACTAGCCACCTTTCAAGTGCTCAGCACTCAGCGTCTGCATATGGCTAGTGGCTACCATATTGGACAACACAGCTCTGGAATAACTGCTCACTGGATGGTTGGAAATTCAGGTCTGGAGTTTAGGAAAGAGGTAGCAAAACAGAAGTTAGAAGGGAAGAACTGTGAGGAACATGGGGATTAAAAAAAAAAGTTTGTGACTTTGAACAAACCAATTTTAATCTTGGTGCTCCACTTAAAATCGATAAAAGCATCTTGGTGAGAGTATAATAGTAGATGAATATGCATTATCTTGTAGTGGTAAAGATTTTGGCTTTAGAGTTTTTTTTTTTTTTTTTTTTTTGAGACAGAGTCTCGCGCTGTGTCACCCAGGCTGGAGTGCAGTGGCGCGATCTCGGCTCACTGCAAGCTCCGCCTCCCAGGTTCACGCCATTCTCCTGCCTCAGCCTCTGAGTAGCTGGGACTACAGGCGCCCGCCACCACGCCCGGCTAGTTTTTTTTTTTTTTTTTTAGTAGAGACGGGGTTTCACCATGTTAGCCAGGATGGTCTCGATCTCCTGACCTCGTGATCCACCCGCCTCGGCCTCCCAAAGTGCTGGGATTACAGGCTTGAGCCACCGCGCCCGGCCGGCTTTAGAGTTTGATAGAGCTCTGTGATCTTGGGCAACTTTCTGGGTCTAATAAAATCTTTCTCCTTGAAAGGGATTTGCTGTTGGGGTTAAATGAAGTATTGTGACAAATGTTTACTGCATGTAATACCGTATTTTTTTACTTTTAAGTTGCCATTTGTTTTTGGTGGGGTGTACCATCAACTTAATAATTCATTCTTTTTAGGGTAAAAGAAATATAATTTAGTTATACATGTTAATTATAAGCTGTATCCCAATTCAGAAACTTTAAAATATGAAAAACTGTTCATCTTAAAATATTAATATTGATGAGTGTTCATTATAAACTAGATACTGTGTTAAATGCTTTATATGGTGATATAAAAGGTTTGATTTTATAAATATGCAATGTAATATGATATTTCTGTTGTAAAGTTTCATTTCAGTAAATTCTGTAATACAAATTTCTTATACTTCTGGAAACTTTAAAATGCATGATGGTATAACTCCTTTCTGAGTTATTTCAGGGACCCCTGAATTCTGCTTGAATCTCTTTGGATACTTTTAAATGTATGATTTCTCCAGGCTAAATCTGCAGAATTGGAGTCTGTAATTCTACCGTAGTGAGTACACATATAAAGAATTACTATTTAAAAAACTGCCTTGGTAGAGTTTATTCAGAGAGGCGTGGTAACCGAGGAGAGGAAAATGGACTTTTCCAGATCGAAGAGAAAGGAAATATTGGCTGGGTGCCGTGCTCACGCCTGTAATCCCAGCACTTTGGGAGGCCAAGGTGAGTGGATCACTTCAGGTCAGGAGTTCGAGACCAGCCTGGCCAGCATGGTAAAAACTCATCTCTACTAAAATTACAAAAATTAGCTGGGCGTGGTGGCGGGTGTCTGTAATGCCTGCTATTCCGGAGGCTGAGGCAGGAGAATCGCTTGAACCCGAGAGGAGAGGTTGCAGTGAGCCGAGATCATGCCACTGCGTTCCAGCTTGGGCGACAGAGGAGGACTTTTTCTCAAAAAAAAAAAAAAAAAAGAAATAGGATTTTTTTTTTTTTTTTTTTTTTTTTTTGAGACAGAGTTTCATTCTTGTCGCCGAGGCAGTGGCACGATCTTGTCTCACTGCAACCTCTGCCTCGCGGGTTCAAGTGGTTTTGAGTAGCTGGAATTACAGGTGTGCACCAGCACATTTGGCAAATTTTTATTATTATTATTATTAGTAGTAGAGACAGGTTTTCACCATGTTGGCCAGGCTGGTCTTGAACTCCTGACCTCAGCTGATCCGTCCACCTTGGCCTCCCAAAGTGCTAGGATTCCAGACGTGAGTCACTGAGCCTGGCTGGCTATATGAATTTTAATGCTCTGCAAATTCTTTTCTTTTTTTGGAGACAGAGTCTCACTCTCTCGCCCAGGCTGAAGTGCAGTGGCGTGGTCTCAGCTCACTGCAAGCTCCTCCTCCCAGGTTCACGCCATTCTCCTGTCTCAGCCTCCCGAGTAGCTGGGACTATAGGCGCCCGCCACCACGCCCGGCTAATTTTTGTATTTTTAGTAGAGACGGGGTTTCACCGTGTTAGTCAGGATGGTCTCGATCTCCTGAACTCGTGATCCGCCCGCCTCAGCCTCCCAAAGTGCTGGGATTGCAGGCGTGAGCCGCCGCGCCAGGCTGCAAATTATTTTCTGTGGTCTTTTTCTTAAGTGTCATCTTCTGGCAGTGTGCCATTCCACCAGTTTCTTGGAGAAGACAAGAAACGTGTTTGTAATGCTTACCCATGCATCATATACACGGTGTACTAGGAAATCTTACTGCCTTTTTTGTGGTAGTATCAGCATACCCACTCAGGTCTGAAAGAATATTAGGCATTTTACATTTGTATTATTGGAAATAATGAAAAATCTTACATGTGCCAAGTACATTTGGTGATAGCAGCTGCAAGTGCTGTGTTGAAAATGACTTTGAAACTAGGTACAAAAGGACGAAATGTTCACCCTGGAATTACAGTGACTTTCCTTTTGTTTCTGTTTAAGTCTTCTTAACATTTTTCCTTTCTTTTGTTTTTTGAGGCAGGGTCTCACTCCGTCACCCAGGCTGGAGTGCAGTGGTGCCGTCACCTCTCACGTTCACAGCAGCCTTGACCTTTTGGGCCCAAGCTGTCCTCCTACCTCAGCTCCCAAGTAGCTGGGACTACAGGCATACACCCCCACGCCTGGCTAATTAAAACAATTTTTTTGTAGAGACAGGGTCTCTCCTTATTGCCCAGGTTGGTCTCAAACTCCTAGGCTCAAGCGATCTGTCTACCGTGGCCTCCCAGAGTTCTAGGATTACAGGTGTCAGCCACCTTGTTTGGCCAAGTTTTTCCTTTTTAAATAAGTAGTGTTTACCTGTTTGGAAAATTTTGACAACTGTTAGGAAAAAACTAGGTTTCGTCTCATCTTTTGGCTCTGCTTATATTTGCAAAATTGAGAGTATACTGTACATTAAAATATATTCTTGAAGGCCAGGCACAGTGGCTCATGCCTGTAATCCTAGCATTTTGGGAAGCCAAGTTGGGTGGATCACCTGAGGTCAGTAGTTCGAGTGTCTGGTTAGCCTGGCTAACATGGTGAAACCCTGTCTTTCCTAAAACTGCAAAAATTAACTGGGTATGGTTGAGAATGCCTGTAGTCCCAGCTACTTGGGAGGCTGAGGCACGAGAATTGTTTGAACTCAGGAGGCGGAGGTTGCCATGAGTGGAGATCACGCCCCTGCACTCCAGTGTGGGCAACAGAGTGAGACTCTGAAAAAAAAAATATCCTTTTTCATTATTATATTATAAACATTTTTTAAATGGCAGACATTGGTTTGTAAATGGTTTTTGTAGGCTTCATGTTAAGTCATAGATATTTCACTTAAACATCCCTCAATGAAATGAGTACTAATAAAGCTGGTATATCTTTATAAACTTTTCTCTACATTTTAGATCATTTGAGTAGATTGGATTTTCCTGTTCATAGAATTACTGGATCAAAAGGTAGGTTTTTAGGACCCTTACCAGAACCGTTTTCAAACTTGCTGCTTCTCAGATACTTTTATTGTTTTCGGGAAGAAACAAATACTTACTGGGTACCTATAATTTTTCACTTAAACCCTTTTAAATTTATGTTTCAGACATGCAAAAAGATATAGAGAATTATGTAATTAACATCTGTGTACCTACCACCTAGCTTAAGAAATACACAGTTACAGAGTTAAAATTCCTGTGTCGCTCTTCCTGATTATAAATGTCTGTAATTACCAGCAGTGATGTGGATATTTAATCTTTTTTTTTTTTTTTTGAGACAAGAGTCTTGCTCTGTTGCCAGGCTGGAGTGCAGTGGCGTGATCTTGGCTCACTGCAACCTCCGCCTCCTGGGTTCAAGCGATTCTCCTGCCTCAGCCTCCCGAGTAGCTGGGACTATAGGCACGTGCCACCATGCCCAGCTAATTCTATCTTTAGTAAAGACGGGTTTTCACCATGTTAGCCAGGATGGTCTCGATCTCTTGACCTCGTGATCTGCCTGCCTTGGCCTCCCAAAGTACTGGGATTACAGGCGTGAGCCATTGCTCCCAGCTGATATTTAATCTTAACCATTAATTCAGGTCTGCATCCAAGATCCTTTGGACCAGAATTCAGAATTTTTTTCAGATTTTTAGATAAGTGATATGCATATACTATATATAACCTAACTTTTCTTTTTTTTTTCTTTTTTTTTTTTTTTTTTGAGACGGAGTCTCGCGCTGTGTCACCCAGGCTGGAGTGCAGTGGCGCGATCTCGGCTCACTGCAAGCTCCGCCTCCCAGGTTCAGGCCATTCTCCTGCCTCAGCCTCCTAGTAGCTGGGACTACAGGCGCCCGCCACCACGCCCGGCTAGTTTTTTGTATTTTTAGTAGAGACGGGGTTTCACCATGTTAGCCAGGATGGTCTCGATCTCCTGACCTCATGATCCGCCCGCCTCGGCCTCCCAAAGTGCTGGGATTACAGGCTTGAGCCACCGCGCCCGGCCTATAACCTAACTTTTCAAGCATGTTTTGGGAATGGTCCCTAATTTCTTCATCAAACACTTTGGGATTACTGACCCAGTCCAGGTCTGGTTTTATTACCATATTAGTTATACATTTTTGGATTTTTAGACATTTTTGTTATTCAGACTTGTGAATAAAGGTTTGTGAACAGGTACATCTGTTTTACTTTGTTCAGCTTAATCACTCTGGTAGAATTTGAATAAAGGTTTGTGAACAGGTACATCTGTTTTACTTTGTTCAGCTTAATCACGCTGGTAGAATTTGAATAAAGGTTTGTGAGCAGGTACATCTGTTTTACTTTGTTCAGCTTAATCACTCTGGTAGAATTTGTTGAACTTTTTGTTGAGCTGATCACAATGTAGTATGAGATGTATAAAATACAAGAAAACATAATTTTATGTCCAAACAATTTAATATTTTAGGATTTTATGAAATCAGGTTATCGGTGAGCACTGCAGTCGTTGGAGAAGGCTACACAACCTAGAACTTGACTTGTTTCAACTAAGTGGCGCAGATTGCTGTTATAACTAGAGAACCACTATGGTTAACAGCCTTGTGTTTCTTTTTTTTTTTTTTTTTTTTTGAGACGGAGTCTCACTCTCGCTCAGGCTGGAGTGCAGTGGCGTGATCTCGGCTCACTGCAAGCTCCGCCTCCCGGGTTAACGCCATTCTCCTGCCTCAGCCTCCTGAATAGCTGGGACTACAGGTGCCCGCCACCGCGCCTGGCTAAGTTTTTGTATTTTTAGTAGAGATGGGGTTTCACTGTGTTAGCCGGGTTGGTCTTGATCTCCTGACCTTGTGATCCGCCCTCCTCGGCCTCCCAAAGTGCTGGAATTACAGGCGTGAGCCACCGCGCCCAGCCCAACAACCTTGTGTTTATTTCTAAGTATCTAGCTTGACAAAATATTTGTCATGATGAGAACTTTGAGAGAACTTATAATTAACTTGATTAACTGATAAGAAGTATTAAAAACTGCAGTTAACTTGATTGTAAACTGAGTTACCCTTGCATTAAAAAAAGGTGAATAGTATCTGACAGGTGTTAAGATTGCTCCTTTACAAATTGCTGCTCCAAACAGAGGTGGCCTTTCAGATAGGTTTGCCCTAAAACAGTGCTGCTTTAGCCACACTGTTGTGTAGTTTTAGTCTCTAGTCAGTATTGGAGAATCAGATTAAGGTTACACAACTAGATGCATAATGTTAGCAAACTTAATACATTTTAGTTACATGTTGAGTGTAGAAGCAGAGAAATCTGTGCCTTCATTGACTTGTAGATATTTTTTCCCCCCTTTCCTTTCCCTTTCCCTTTCCCTTTCCCTTTCCCTTTCCCTTTCCCTTTCCCTTTCCCTTTCCCTTTCCCTTTNTTCCCCTTTCCCTTTCCCTTTCCCTTTCCCTTTCCCTTTCCCTTTCCCTTTCCCTTTTCCTTTCCTTTCCTTTCCTTTCCTTTCCTTTCCTTTCCTTTCCTTTCCTTTCCTTTCCTATTTTCCTTCCTCCCTCCCTCTCTCTCTCCCTCCCTGCCTCCCTCTCTCCCTCTCTTCGTCTCTTTTTCTTTTTCTTTTCCTTTTTCTTCCCTTTCCTTCCTTTTCTTCCTTTCTGTCTGTCTTTCTGTCTTTCCTGTTGGTCCTCGTTTGTCACCCAGGCTGGAGTATAGTGATGTGATCATAGGTTGCTGCAGCCTCGAACTCCTGGGCTCAAGTTGTCTTGCTGCTACAGCCTCCCGAGTAACTAGGGCTAAAGGTGTACGCCACCACACCTGGCTAATTAAAAAAATTTTTTTGTAGAGACAAGGTCTTGCCGTGTTGCCCAGGCTGATCTGAAGTGATCCTTTCACCTTGGCTTCCCAAACTGTTGGGATTGTAGGCGTAAGCCATGTGCCTGGTGATTTTTTTTTTTTTCAACTCTCCTGCTATTACAGAGGTATTAGCAATCAGTGTTCGTGCCTAGCCCATTAATTACTGTGTAAATTAGTGCTGAATGGTTGTGGAGGTCTTTATTTAAACCTGTGGTTTATAATGAGACTTAAAAAAAATACGAGTTTTTTTTTTTTTTGAGATAGGGTTTCACTCTGTTGTCCGTGCTGGGATGCAGTGTTGTGTTATTGGCTCACTGTAGCCTCTGTCTCTGGAGTTCAAGCAATTTTTATGACTCAGCCTCCTGAGTAGCTGAGATCATAGGCGTGTGCCATCATGCCTGGCTAATGTTGGTATTTTTGGTAGAGACAGGGTTTCACTGTGTTGCCCAGGCTGGTCTCGAACTCCTGAGCTCAGGAGATCCACCCATCTTGGCCTCCCAAACTGTTGGGATTACAGGCCTGAGCCACCGCACCACGCCAAAAAAAAAAAAAAAAAGTAAAAGTAATACATGCTCACTATAAAAAGAAAATGGAACAGAAGAAAAGTATATAAGTAAAGAAAAAGGTGATTCCATCCGGTCTTGCAGAAATAGGCTGTTACCATACAATTCATGCAAATATATATATACGTATGTGTATATACAAATATATGTATATATATACTTTGTACTCAAATGAGAGTGTCTTATAAGCATTCTTCTATAACTTGCTTTTTTTCCACTTCACAGTATGTTTTTGCATGTCAAATACAGATATTTACTTAAATATTTTGTTTATTTTGGTTTCTTTTACCTCTTTTTGAAACGAAATCTCTCTGTTGCCACCCAGGCTGGAGTGCAGTGGTGCAATCTCAGCTCACTGCAACCTCCGTTTCCCAGGTTCAAGTGATTCTTCTGCCTCAGCCTCCCAAGTAGCTGGGATCACAGGTGCACACCACCACGCCTGGCTAATTTTTGTATTTTTAGTAGAGATGGAGTTTCACCATGTTGGCTAGGCTGGTCCCGAACTCCTGACCTCAAGTGATCTGCCCGCCTTGGCCTCCCAAAGTGTTGGGATCACAGGCATGAGCTACTGTGCCCGGCCTCTTTTTCTTTTTTCTTTTTTTTTTTTTTTTTTGAGAGAGTCTTGCTGTGTTGCCCAGGCTGGAGTGCAGTGGCATGATCTTGGCTCACTGCAACCTCTACCTCTGGAGTTCAAGCAGTCCTCCCACCTGAGTAACTGGTACTACAGGCACACACCCTGTAACATGTAAGTTTTGTATTTTTTGGTAGAGACGGGAATTCACCAGGTTGGCCAGACTGGTCTTGAACTCCTGACCTCAAGTGATCTGCCTGCCTCAGCTTTTTAAAGTGCTGGGATTACAAGTATGGCCCACCATGCCTGGCCATTGTTTTACTTTTTTTTTTTTTTTTTTTTTTAAATCAGGATTGTCTGAAAGAAATTTTTTTTAAACAGCAGCATTGTCTTTTACAGTTGAGAGATACATAAATTTATTCAGCTAATCTCTTGTTGGAAATTTAAGCTGTCTCCTTGCTGGTACAGACAATGCAATAATTGAATGTCATTGCACATTATGTCATTGAACCTGTGAAAATATATTTTATGGAGAATACTTTTTTTTTTTTTTTTTTGAGACAGAGTCTCGCTCTGTTGCCCAGGCTGGAGTGCAGTGGCCGGATCTCAGCTCACTGCAAGCTCCGCCTCCTGGGTTCACGCCATTCTCCTGCCTCAGCCTCCCGAGTAGCTGGGACTACAGGCGCCGCCACCTCGCCCGGCTAGTTTTTTGTATTTTTAGTAGAGATGGGGTTTCACTGTGTTAGCCAGAATGGTCTCCATCTCCTGACCTCGTGATCCGCCCGTCTCGGCCTCCCAAAGTGCTGGGATTACAGGCTTGAGCCACTGCGCCCGGCCTGGAGAATACTTTTTAAAGTGAAACTTCTAGTTCAACAGCGTGCACATTTTAAATTTTGATAGATTATGCCAAATTGTACTTCAGTGGGATTTTAAAATTTTGGTCTATTGTTCATGTTTTCACAGGGAACCTAGGAGAGCAGCATATTTCTCATCCCTAGTAGTATTTATAAATGACCCTTTAAGAAAATGAACAGGATCTTTAGAAATGTTGAAGTACAGTATTAAAAATATTTGACTTGTTGATGAGCATAACCCCATTACATCAGGTTGGACTAGTAATTTTGAGATTTACGTCAGAATTTCACATATAATTATTTAAATAGCTAATAGGTGGTATATTAAATTTTCTGGTTCAACTTATAAATATCATAGCACATCTGTGTCAGCCTAGTCAACCGTAGTTAATTTGAAGTAAGCTACTGTGTTGCTATTAAAGAATTTTTTGCTTTTATCCACCGGGCGCGGTGGCTCACGCCTGTAATCCCAGCACTTTGGGAGGCCGAGGCAGGTGGATCACGAGGTCAGGAGATCGAGACCATCCTTGCAAACATGGTGAAACCCCGTCTCTATTAAAAAAAAAAATACAAAAAACTAGCCGGGCGAGGTGGCGGGTGCCTGTAGTCCCAGCTACTCGGGAGGCTGAGGCAGGAGAACGGCGTGAAACCAGGAGGCGGAGCTTGCAGTGAGCCTAGGTCGTGCCACTGCACTCCAGCCTGGGTGACAGAGCGAGACTCCGTCTCAAAAAAAAAAAAAAAATTTGTTTTTGCTTTCATTTGTCTTGAGAATATTTGGTGTTCCTTTGGAGACTCAGTTCGTAAAGAGCTATTATGATTTTTCTAGTCTATGAGGAGAGAGAGATTGCTGTCTGCCGTTGCATGTTATGCTTGTAGCTGTTTGGGGGAAGAGTGAGAATTAAAGTCTAACACACAATCATTGTGGGTAGAAGTATTTTTATTTTTAGACCTCTGAGTATAATGGATTTCTGTGGGGTGAGGTGAGACTGGGGCTGTTTTTCTCTCACAGTATGTGTATAACCATTGGGATCAGTGCTTTTCTTTTCTTTTTTTTGTTTAGTTTTTTTTTCAGTACACAGTTTCACTCTGTCACGCAGGCTGGAGTGCAGTGGCACGATCTCGGCTCACTGCAACCTCCACATCCTGGGTTCAAGTGATTCTCCTGCCTCAGCCTCCTGAGTAGCTTGGGTTACAGGTAAGTGCCACCACGCCCAGCTACTTTTTGTATTTTTAGTAGAGATGGGGTTTCACCATGTTGGCCTGCTGATCTCAAACTCCTGACCTCAGGTGATCCACCCACCTTGGCCTCCCAAAGTGCTGGGATTATAGGCGTGAGCCACTGTGCCTGTCCTGAATATTCTTTGTGGTTTTTTCTGACAGGCTTTGTGATGTGAATAGTAGTGAATTGATAGTGAAACTGTATTGTTAATAAACTCATAATTTAAGATAAGGCAGATTTCTGGTAATATTCTTCTCAGAATTAGATTTTAGGAAATTTCTCTAAATGTAAATCCTGGAAAGCTTGCAGAGATTTAAATGCTGTTCTGGTATTTTTTTTTTTTTTTTTTTGAGATGGTGTCTTGCTCTGTCACCAAGGCTGGAGTGCAGTGACACAATATTGGCTCAGTGCAACCTCCGCCTCTCGGGTTCAAATGATTCTCATGCCTCAGCCTCCCAAGTAGCTGGGACTAGAGGCGCGCGCGCTACCATGCCCTGCTAATTTTTGTATTTTTCATAGAGATGGAGTTTTGCCATATTGGCCAGGCTGGCCTCGAACTCCTGGTCTCAGGTGATCTGCCCGCCTCAGCCTCCCAAAGTGCTAGGGTTACAAGAGTGAGCCACCACGCCCAGCCATATGGTATTTTTTAAAAACTCAAAATATAGGGTACAAAATTCATCTTAAGTGCTTGGTACATCTTTAGCTTGGTAGGTCTCTGACATAGAGTTTAATAGAGTTTTTTTAGTATTGAGAACCCATTTGTCCCCACAGACATGATATTTTCTGCATGTGATTGCTCTGTGTGTGTGTTCATTTTTAATTTCTGTCTTAGACGAGAGGCATTAGTCCGTTGAGCTTATGCCATCTTCTTGGTAAGATTTCGCTACAGAAGTTTGCATTTTTACTAATGCAGGAAGAACAGTTTTTTAAAAAATTGAAATCTTGCCCATTTAGTTAATTATTTTCAGGGGATAGATGACAAAAATAAATAGCAAGACATGTACAGAAGGAGGTTGTCGGTTCATGGAATTAGTTTTATTTATTTGTTTGTTTGTATTCAGAGTCTCACTCTGTTGCCCAGGCTGGAGCGCAGTGGCGCGGTCTCAGCTCACGGCAGCTTCCACCTCCCGGGTCCAAGCGATTCTCCAAGTGACTCTCCTCCCTCAGCCTGTGGAGTTGCTGGGAGTACAGGTGGCGCCACCACGCCCGGCTAATTTTTGTGTTTTTAGTAGAGACAGGGTTTCACTGTGTTAGCCAGGCTGGTCTCGAACTCCTGACGTCAAGTGATCTGCCCGCCTCGGCCTCCCAAAGTGCTGGGGTTACAGGCGTGAGCTACCACACCTGGCCTAATTCATGAAATTGGGATACTGTTTAAGGATAGAGAAAATTTTCTTAACTTGAGGAAAATGTTAAAAAATGCAATCATTATATTTATTTTAGATTACATCTAATTGCAGGTTCCGTAAACTACATTCAAGATTATTACTACTTTTTAAATGTATGTGAACTATCTAATGATTTTTACGTGGATTTAGATTAATTGTGGCATTGGCAAACACTTATTGCTTGATTTGTGTTAGACACCGTGCTAGGTTTTGGAGATGGAGTAAGACATTCCTTTACTTTTAAGGAAGTGATTAAAATAATAATTACATTATTTTAAAAGCCCCTGGTTACCTCAGAGGAGCACCTAAATTAGACTGAGGGTCATGAAGGTTTGTGTAGGATTGTGACTGTTGAACTTAGTTTGGAAAAATGATCAGTAGTTAGCCAGTTAATGGGGCAAAAGAAGGTCATGGAAACCAGAGACAGCTTGGTATTTCAGGGAATTGCATAGACCTGATTATGGTTGTCACATGGAGAAGGAGAGTGGATAAGGAGTAGCTTCAGAGAGATAGGCAGGGCCAGGTGATAAAAAATCTCATATGCACTACCAAGGAATTCAGATTAAAAAAAAATATTTTTTGAGACAAGGTCTGGCTCTGTCTCCCAGGCTGGAGTGCAGTGGCGTGATCTCTGCTCACTGCAACCTCCGCCTGTTGGGCTGAAGTTATCCTCCCACCTCAGCCTCCCAAGTAGTTGGGATTACAGGTGTGTGCCACCTGGCCTGGCTAATTTTTTGTATTTTTAGTAGAAATGGGATTTCGCCATGTTGCCCAGGCCAGTCTTGAACTCCTGAGCTCAAGAGATCCTCCTGCCTTAGGTTCCCAAAGTGCTGGGGTTATAGGTATGAGCCACCGTGCCCAGCCAAGACATTTTTAAAATGTGGGAATACACAAGCACATGTTCCATTAGCTGTCAGTGGGATCTTGTGACACGTCATGTAGCTCTGGAAAACACTTATGCACTCGTGAGAGAATCACAATGGAAAAGGCCAATAACGTCATCCTGTTATGAAAATAGTTTTGCCCTCATGGACCTCCTGCAAGGGTCATAAGCACCCCTGGAATCTCTTACCCATTTGGAGAATCATCATATTAGAAGATCGTTATGGCCCTGGTGTTGAGAATTGTTTAGAACTTATAAAAAGAATCACATTTAGTTTTGCTTTTTTGAGACAGGGTCTTGCCATGTCATCCGCGGCATAGTGCAGTGGCACTATCATGACTCACTGTAGCCGTGAACTCTTGGTTTCAAGGAATCTTCCTGCCTCAGCTTCCTAAGTAGCTGGGACTACAGGCATGAGCCACTATGCTGGGCTATTTTTTTTTTTTTTTTTTAATTTTTTTGCAGAGATGGGATCTTGCTGTGTTGTCCAGGCTGGTCTTGAACTCCTAGATTCAAGCAATTCTCCTGCCTTAGTTTCCCAAAGTGTTAGGATTATAGGCATGGGCCACTGTGTCTGGCCAAGAAGGACATTTTATATTGTGATCCAATATGCACACCTTAAATATTGCAGAAAACAAGACTATATTATCTCTTGCTGCATTACAAGTTACTTCAAAACTTACTGGACTTAAAGAACAAACATCTGGCTGGGCACAGTGGCTCATGCTTGTAACCCCAGCACTTTGAGAGACCAAGGCAGGTGGATCACCTGATATCAGGAGTTTGAGACCAGCCTGGCCAATATGGCGGAACTCCGTCTCTACTAAAAATACAGAAATTAGCAGGGCCTGGCGGCACATTCCTGTAATCCCAGGTACTTGGGAGGCTGAGGCAGGAGACTCGCTTGAACCTGGGAGACAGAGGTTGCAGTGAGCCGAGATTGTGCTACTGCACTCCAGCTTGGGCAACAGAGTGAGACTCCGTCTCAACAAAACAAAAAAAACCAAACATCTCAGATTTTATGAAGAGTGTGTATTGGGTGATTCTGACTCAGGGTCTCTAGTGAGGTTGCAGTCAAGATGTTTACACTCATGTAAATTCTTGACTGAGATTGGAGGGTCTTTGAAGCTGTCTCACATGGCTGTTGGCAGGAAGCCTCAGTTCCTGAATATGCAACTCTCTTCACAGGGTAGTTTGAAGTTTGAGTATCCTCATGACATGGCAGCTGGATTCCTGAGAGAGGAGTGACCAAGACAGAAGCTCCAGTGTCTTTTAAGAGTTAGTCATGAAAGTACATCATTGGAAGCAGGTCACTAAGTTCAGTCTACACTCAAGGAGAGGAAATTTACTCTCCCTCTTAAAAGGAGGAGCATTAAATAATTTATGGACATACTTTAAAAGTACCACAAATAATTGTCAGGAGAATGAATCTCCCATGAGCTTCCTATTTCTTGTTTTTGAGTTGGAGTCCTGCTCTTTCGCCCAGGCAGGAGTACAGTGGCGCAGTCTGGGCTCACTGCAGCCTCCACCTCCCGGGTTCAAGCGATTGTCCTGCCTCAGCCTCCCAAGTAGCTGGGATTACAGGCGTGTGCCACCATGCCCGGCTAATGTTTGTATTTTTAGTATAGACGGGGTTTCACCATGTTGGCCAGGCTGGTCTCAAACTCCTGATCTCAAGTGACCCGCCTGCCTCAGCCTCCCAAAGTGCTAGGATTACAGGCATGGGCCACCGTGCCCAGCCGAGACTCTTATTTCATATACACCCTGCTGAATATGCTAGGAATGCAAGCAGGGCCTCGACTGTTCCTAACCCAGGCCATTTTTCAGGACTGTGTTTGCAGCAGGCCACTTTGCGGGAGGAGGTAATGTCTTTCATTGGGACAAAGAGCAGGCCTACTTATTACTTACTGTAAAAGTGGTGGATTCTGGCCGGACACGGTGGCTCATGCCTGTAATCCCAGCATTTTGGGAAGCCGAGGCGGGTGGGTCACGAGGTCAGGAGTTCGAGACCATCCTGACTCACACGGTGAAACCCCGTCTCTACTAAAAAATACAAAAAAATTAGCCGGGCGTGGTGTCGGGCGCCTGTAGTCCCAGCTACTTGGGAGTCTGAGGCAGGAGAATGGCGGGCACCCGGAGGCGGAGCTTGCAGTGAGCCGAGATTGCGCCACTGCACTCCAGCCTGGGCAACAGAGCGAGACTCTGTCTCAAAAAAAACCCCAAAACAAAACAAAACAAAACAAAAACGGTGGATTCCCTAAGCCCAATGTTCCTTAGCCGTGATGCAAACCCGCTGCATGTCACCTTATGGAACTTGGGGGTAACAGGGAGACAGTGCAAACATGCTCATGCTTGCTGTGCTGTGAGTTCTTTGTAAAGTTCTTTGTGTTTGACCCAGGAGGCTCATGTGTTCTGTCAGTATCCATGAAATGGTCATAGGCCAACGTATTAACCTGTAAGTAGGGTTAAATAAAACCCTAGTTCCTTCACAGTTCTCAACAATGCTTATGTTTACTTTAGTGTGATGCACTGTGAAAATAAGCTATACGTTTTATTTTCAGTTCTATTTATCTGTTTATTTTAGAAAGCCTATCTCTATTCTCCTAGAGATAGGATCTTGCTGTGTTGTCCAGGCTGGTCTTGAATTCCTTGACTCAAGCAATCCTACTGCCTTGGTCTCCCAAAGTGCTAGGATTACAGGCACGGGCTGCTGTGCCTGGCCAAGAAGTACCTTTTATATTGTGATCCAATATGCACATGTGCATGCATATGCACTCCTGAAACATTGCAGAAAACAACACAACGCTACTATCTCTTGTTGCGTTACAATTACTTCAGAACTTACTGAATTTGAAAAACAAACATCTCAGATTTCATGAAGAGTGTGTTGGGTGATTCTGGCTCAGGGTATCTAGTGATTTTATTTCATTTAAAACAAACAAGAAAACAAGCTTGGTTGCAGTTTATCAAGCTGATTTCACAACCTATTATTGGGTCATAATTCTAAGTTTGAAAAACACTGATTAGGGGACTGCTATGGTTTGGCTGCATCCCCAGAAATCTCATCTTGTAGTTTTGATAATCCCTACATGTTGTGGAGGGACCTGGTGGCAACTGAATCATGGAGTCAGTTACTCTGTGCTGTTCTGATAGTGAGTGCCCACGAGATCGATTTTTTGTTTTCTTTTTTGAGACAAGAGTCTTGCTCTGTCACCCAGGCCTGAGTGCAGTGGCATAATCTTGGCTCACTGAAACCTTTGCCTCCTGGGTTCAATTGAGCATGTCTGGGTAATATTTGTATTTTCAGTAGAGACAGGGTTTCACCATGTTGGCCAGGCTGGTCTTGAACTCCTGATCTCAAGTGATCCACCGACCTTGGCCTCCCAAAGTATTGGGATTACAGACGTGAGCCACCGTGCCCAGCCTACATCTGATGGTTTTATAAGGGTCTCTGCCCCCTTTGCTGGGCACTTCTTCCTGCTGCCATGTGAAGGAGGATGTGTTTGCTTCCCCTTCTGCCACGTTGTAAGCTTCCTGAGGCCTCCCCAGCCCTGCAGAGCTGTGAGTCAGTTAAACCTCTTTCTTGTGTGAATTACCCAGTCTTGTGGGCAGTTCTACATGGAGCTTGAGGATGGACTGATACAGGACTCCGAGGCTAGAGGCAGGCAGTCAGGTTAGAAAGTTGTTTTAATTCAGGTAGGAGAGGATGGCGTAAACCAAGGTACTGATTGTGGGAATGGAGGAAGAGGGTCAATTTAAGAGGTATCTGGAAATCAAAGAAACAGGAATTGTATTTTTTTGATAATATGTGTATATATGGCATATGAAGATTTCGGAAGGACACTCAGGCTCTGGCTTGAGCAGCTGATGTTATTCATTTGAATAGATGTTGTCCACTGCCCTGTTCTTTATTTTATTTTATTTTTTTTCCCTGCAGCAGCAGGTTTGGTTATGGAGCGGGGAGACCTTGATGTGGAATTCAGTTTGGGGGCAGGTGTGTTTGAGGTGCATGTGAGGAGTATAAGTGAAGATGTCCAGAAGTGGAATACATAGTTCTGATTCTCAAAGGAGAAGTAAAAAAGTACTGGAGAAGTAGTAAATTTGGAGTCTTTGTTGTACATATGTTATTTTAAGCTGGTGGAGGCAGCGAGAAAGGATTTCTTAAGGATGATATTGTAGTGTGAGAATAACATAGGGATGAAGATCAGAAACATTTAAGGGAGGAACAAACAGAGGAGGAGGAGGGTTAGAAGAAAAGAGCATATAATATAAAAAAACCAAGAGAGGAGAGTGTCAGAAAATTAGGAGTGCTTAAGAAACAGGGTATATTTATAGACGGGAAGTTAAAAAGGCATTAGAGAGGAAAAGCGATCATTAACTAAGGTTTCTCTGGAGAAGCCAGAGGGAATAGGGACTAAAGTACCCTGTGGAAGGATTATCTGTAGCCCACTTCCAGCAGAATAGAGGAAGTTAAGGATGGTTGTTGCTGTAAATGAACATGTGGTGAGAGGAAGTTGAGATAGTTCTTGTTTGATTTCTCTGTTTCTCTCTAATGTAGGAGGTGAGATATATAAATTCGGTAGGGCTGTCATAGGAAAGGGCTGTCATCAGCTGGGCGCAGTGGCTCACGCCTGTAATCCCAGTACTTTGGGAGGCTGAGGCAGGTGAATCCCTCGGGCCTAAGAGTTTGAGACCAGCCTGGGCAACATGGTGAAACCCCACCTCTACCAAAAATACAAAAATTAGCTGGGTATGCTGGTGCTTGCCTGTAGTCTCAGCTTGTAGTCTCAGCTACTCGGGTGGCTGAGGTGGGAGAAGTGCTTCAGCCTGGGAGGTTGAGGCCATGGGGAGCTGTGATCCTACCACTGCACTCCAGCCTGGGTGACAGAGGAGACCCTGTCTCAGCAAACAAAAACACAAAACATCTCCCGCTCCTCCACCCCCACACACAAGACCACTGATGATGTGGCTTAACAACAATTTCTTTTTTTTTTTTGTTCCAAGACAGTCTCGCTCTGTCGCCCAGGTTGGAGTGCAGTGGCGCCATCTCTGTTCACTGCAACCTCCGCCTCCCGGGTCCAAGTGATTCTCCTGCCTCAGCCTCCGGAGTAGCTAGAACTACAGGCACGTGCCACCATGCCCAGCTAATTTTTGCATTTTTAGTTGAGACAGGGTTTCACCATGCTGGCCAGGCTGGTCTTGAACTTCTGACCTCAGGTGATCCACCCATTGTGGCCTCCCAAAGTGTTGGGATTGCAGGCATGAGCCATTGTGCCTGGCACAAGAATTTATTTTCTCATAATTCTGGAAGCTAGAATTCTGAGACAGAGGTGTTGGCCTGATTGGTTTCTTCTGGAGGCCGATCTCCCTGTGTTGTACATGGCCGTTTTCTGGTGTCTTTACATGGTCTTTCCTCTGTGCTTGCCTGTGTCCTAATCTGTTTTTATAGGGATACTGGTTATATTGGATTAGAGCCCACCCCAGTACCCTCCCTGAGCCTTCATTCTTTAAGGACCCTATCTAAAATATGGCCACATCCTGAGGTATGGGGGTTAAGACTTCAATTTAGGAATTTTGGATTAGGGGACACAATTCATTAAAATGACGAAGTCATTTGCTGAAAGTGAGAGGCCGAAGGCCGAGATTTGAAATAACCCACCATAACAAATATTGCATAGGAAGCTAACTAAGAGACTTGCGGGGCTCTGGGAGAGAAACATGGGCCCAGCTGAGGTAGGAAATCAAACTGAACAGCTGCATGATTTTCTCTAGCAGCATCCGGGACTCTAGGTATAGAAATCAATCACTAAAGGTGTTTCTCTTGACTTAATTTAGAGAAAGAGTTTAAAATATGTGCAATTTTCCCCAAACTTTTGTGGTATATTTTATATACAGTCATTGCACATATTTAAAGTATACAGTTTGATCAGTTTTAACATAGATATATGCCTGTGAAACCATCATCCTGAACACAATAGAGAACATTTCAGTCACCCCCAAAAGTTTCTCCTGCTCCTTTATGATCCGTGCCTCCCTCTACCCAGTCCCTAGTCGTGTACTTAGTAACTTTCTGTCATAATAAATCTAGAATTTTACATAAATTGAGTCATACTGTGTGACTTATTTGGTCATATTTTTGGTCAGATTGTTTAAAGTGCAAGAATTATTATTTTGTGGCTTTATTCCATATTTTTAAAAAGAATTTTTAAAAAACACCGTCTTCCCTGAAGCTCATGAGATTAAAAAGCTATATGAGGGCTTCCCTCAGATATGACTGGTGAATTCCTTCCCTTGTCCTCTAAATGAATATAGTTCTGAAAATAACAGACTCCACTTGGAAATACCATTTTGGATTTGAAAGTGACTTGAGTATTAGAGTGCACCTGCTGGTGTTGAAAACAATGTGGATTTTTGTTACTGGATCTTAGCCTCTTTCGTGTGAGTTAGTTCCTCCACTACGTGGAAATAGTTCCGAATCTTAGCCTCTTTCGTGTGAAGTTAGTTCCTCCACTACGTGGAAATAGTTCCGCACGGCGGCGGAGTTGGATTTTTTTTTTTTTTTTTTGGTGAATGTGGCAGTTTAAAATTCTCATGGTGTGATTCCTGAAACTCTTGCGTTTCTGAATTATTTTATTGTTTGACTTATTTTGTTCTGCCTACCATCTTTTAAAAAAGACTTTCTCCTACTTAATAGAAAGATATAAGTGATTGTTTAAGTTTTACACCTGGGAAGATCTAAGACGTAACCTAAAGTTTAGAGTGGTAAATTAGTAGGATACGCTACCTTAAAATTGTGAGAACCTTTAATATCTTGCGGACACTTGAGACGTTAACATCAGCAGATGATGGTGGTTAAGCATGATAGTTAACAGCCTGCAGGGATCTGAAATTAGGCTGCCTTAATTCAAATCTGGACCCTACCATTTAATAGCTGTGTGTCTTTAGATAAGCCACTTAAGCCGTCTAAGCCTCAACTTTCTTTGTCTGTCAAATGGAAATAATGACAGGACCCATCTTATTCACACAAAATACTAAATTATACATGAATATTGAATATTTAATATAAATATTAAATTTTATAAAACTCATAGTACAGTGCCTGGCATATGAAACACACACTCACTAAATGTTAGCTTTTGTTATCATTGAAAGGATTCCAGATAATTAATGGCTCCCTTATTTTATGCAATATTCAAATTACTTAAAAAAAGAAAAAACTTTGTATCCCTCTTCGATCTTGAAATAAAATTCATCTGAAGTAGTGATTTGTAGATTACTACCTGTCACCCACTTTACAGTCCAGACTACTCATGAAAAGGAATTTTTACTTCATGAGCTAGCTTAGTCCTGGAAAGCAATTTCGTAACATTACTAACAAAATATTGCCATTTCCGAACTCAGTGTGCCACAGCAATTTCTGAGATGGAGGGAGATTGGAGTCTTTCCTTAAAGGGTCAGCTTCTGTGTATTTCCCGTCTTGTTTGTTGTTAGCGCTGGGCTTTGTTCACTGATTCAGTAATACAGAGATGAGACCACCTGTGTGTTCACATTTTTGAGGATTTTTAACCTGTTTGAGTTTGACCAGAATAGATACTGTCTTTACAATCTTATTTTTGACAATATGATTTACTTGGGTACTATTTTCAATGAAGAAACACTTATAAGAATCAATTTGCATAACAATAGATTTTTGGAAAATATTGTTTAATATGCTGAAGCCTGTTGTTGCTTGACCTAAGCCAATTCTTTGAAATGATGCGAGGAAATCAGAGAGAGCTAGTTTAGATCTGTATTGTCTTTGAAAGAAGTGTATAAAGTTGGTAGCTATAGTATAGTGGGTTCTGCATCCACAGAACTAAGCAACTGTGGACCAAAAATATTTGGGAAGGGATTTTAAAGTCACCTTGAAAAAAAAAAAATAGGGAGAAAAAAAAAACTTGGGAAAAATAATACAACATGGAAAAATAATAAAAATAAACACAGTAAGTATAACCACGATTTACATAGCATCTACATTGTATGAAGTATTATAAGGAATTTAGAGATGATTTAAAGTGTACTGGAGGATGTCCATAGGTTTTAGGCAATTACTATGTCAGTTTGAATCACGGACTTGAGCAGCCTAGGATTTTTGTTGTCTGGGAGGGTCTTGGATATCTGGATACGTTCTGCTGGAGCCAGTCCCCAGCAGATACCAAGGGACAACTGCCTGTGGTTTTAAAATTTGTTTTAATTATACTTGTAGAGTATGAACATGTTTTCTTTTTTGGAAAAAAATTTCAGGTGCTTTATGGTCGTTTGAGTATAAAGCTTTGTAAGTTGAGTTAAAGCCTTCACAAACATTTTTCCCCTTTATAACACAAGTTGCCTTCCCTGTAATTATTGCTGTTTCAAAATTGGCATTTCCCATGTAGGAATTCTTTACATACTCTGTTTACAGATCATTATACTATGTTGTCTGTATTTTTTACCTAGCTTTTGGTTTATCTTTTAATTTTATTTACAGCATTTTTTGGTATAATGCTTTGTCATTTTGACATAATTAAGTGTATTGGTTGTTTTTCTTTATGGTTTTTGCTTCTGGTTTTTTATTTAAGAAGCCTTTTCCATGGCCGGGCGCGGTGGCTCAAGCCTGTAATCCCAGCACTTTGGGAGGCCGAGGCGGGTGGATCACGAGGTCAGGAGATCGAGACCATCCTGGCTAACATGGTGAAACCCCGTCTCTACTAAAAATACAAAAAACTAGCCGGGCGTGGTGGCGGGCGCCTGTAGTCCCAGCTACTTGGAGGCTGAGGCAGGAGAATGGCGTGAACCTGAGAGGCGGAGCTTGCAGTGAGCCGAGATCGCGCCACTGCACTCCAGCCTGGGTGACACAGCGCGAGACTCTGTCTCAAAAAAAAAAAAAAAAAAAAGCCTTTTCCTAACTCAAGTTCACAAGGATATTCTTCAAAATTTTCTTCTAGTACTTTTAATGGTTTAAAAAATTTATATCTTTAATGTATATGGAATTTATTTTGGTGTACTATGTGAAGACGAGTATACTTAATTGTTCTCGAAGAGCAACAAGTATTTAAACCTCATTTATTGAGTGATTTTTCATTTCCTCACTGTATTAGTCTGTTCTCATGCTGCTAATACAGACATACCCAAGACTAGGTAATTTTAAAAGGAAAAAAAAATTTTTTTTTTTAAATTTAGACGGAGTCTCGCTCTTGTCACCCAGGCTGGAGTGCAGTGGCGCGATCTTGGCTCCCTGCAGTGTCCGCCACCTGGGTTCAAGCTTCTCATGCCTCAACCTCCTGAGTAGCTGGGATTTCAGGCACCTGCCACCATGCTTGGTTAATTTTTGTGCTTTTAGTGAGATGGGGTTTCGCCGTGTTGATCAGGTTGGTCTCGAACTCCTGACGTCAGGTGATACACCCTCCTTGGCCTCCTAAAGTGCTGAGATTACAGATGTGAGCCACCGCACCCTGCCAGGAAAGAGGTTTAATGGACTCTCAGTTCCATATGGCTGGGGAGACCTCACAATCATGGCAGAAGGCGAATGAGGAGCAAAATTATGTCTTACATGGCGACAGGCAAGAGAACTTGTACAGGGGAACTCCCATTTATAAAACTATCAGATCCCATGAGACTTACTACCCCAAGAACAGTAGGGGGAAACCGCTCCCATGATTCAGTTAAGTACACCTGGCCCCATCCTTGACACAGGAAGATTATTACAATTCAAGGTGGGATTTGGGTGGGGACACAGCCAAACCATATCACTCACTGTTTTGAAATATTACTTTTAACATATATTAAATTCCCATATATAATTTAGACCCTGTTTTTGGGCTAGTACTATACAGTTTTCATTACTATAGTTTTACAAGGCTACAATACTTTATGAGAAACCTTGCAGGTCAGCTGTGGTTTTGTAGTCAGGAATTTTTTCCAGTAATACTTGGTGGGCATTATGTAGTATCCAGTAATCACACACATTGTTTTCTTAATGAAATGTATGAAGTCACACTATGTGGGATATATATAAACAGTAAGTAAGCTCGGGTCAGGTCCAGTTTTGCTGCTAGATGAGTTAAAAGGAAAAACTTACTTTCAGAGCTTTTTGATTTTTGCAGTACAAATAAAGAATTACGGATTTGTAATTTATCTTGCTGTTGAGGGCCGTTTTCCTTCTTTGTTCATCTGTTTTAAATTGTTTGGTTACTCTTGTATCTTTACTCTCCATTTGAATTTGAGAGTCAGTTTGTCGAGTTACTTGAAAAATCCTTCAACGCCTGTGAAAGGAAGGGATCTACAGCTGGTTAGCAAAATCCTTAGAGGTTTTTCATTGGGACTGTGCTAACTAGTTGGGGAAGAACTGAATCTTAACAGGGTTTGTCTTCTCGTCCATGAGCACAGTTAACTTTTCTTTTGTTTAGATATTCTTTTATGTCTTTCAGTAAGGTTTTAGTTTTTTTCCCCAAAATGCTTGTACATTTTTGTTGATTTATATCAAAGTGCTTTTATGGTTTTGCTGCTGTTGTGAATAGGATTTAAAATTTCTTTTAAATTAAAAACTGCATTTTCTAGTTGTTACTGTTGATTTATACGTGAAAATATTGAAATTATATTGATATTGAGTCTGACCAGTTTGTTGAGTTCTGTTATTCTAATAACTTGTCAGTTGATTATCTTGGGTTTTCAGTTAGAAAATCATATATTCAGACATTGATTTTAATTTTTTCCTTGTCAGTCTTTATACTTCTTGTTTTTTTTTTTTTTCTTTTTTGTAGAGACAGGGTCTTGCTATGTATCCCAGGTTGGTCTTGAACTCCTGGCCTCAAGCGATCTTCCTACCTTGGCCTCCCAAAGTGCTGGGATTATAGGCATGAGCCATTGCACCTGGCACTTTTTGTTTGTTTGTTTTCCAGTTGCATGGTATGTTTTCAGCATTCAGTTTTGAGACATCTAAAATATCTCTAAAATATTGTTTACTATGAAGTACATTATGCTGTAATCACATTCTGAATGCCTGAGTAAATACATGGTAGAAGGGGTAGATCTTCTTTAAGTGGGGGTAATGGAACGTTTCTGAGAAGGGAAATATTTATTATTGGAGGATTTAATGTGTGATCTTTTCGTTACAGATATGATGTAAGATACTTCTTCAAGATTGGACAGCTGGGGACCTTCTTCTAATTAACCTTAAACCGACTTACAGCCATAGAGACACCTCACAAAGTTCCCATTTTTCGTTGTTGTTGATTTTTTGCTTTACACCTTTTCTGACCTTGCAACCATGTATGGAAGTGCTCGCTCTGTTGGGAAGGTGGAACCGAGCAACCAGAGCCCTGGGCGTTCACCCAGGCTTCCACGTTCCCCTCGCTTGGGTCATCGTCGAACCAATAGTACAGGAGGGAGTTCGGGAAGCAGTGTTGGAGGTGGCAGTGGGAAAACCCTTTCTATGGAAAATATACAGTCTTTAAATGCTGCCTATGCCACCTCTGGCCCTATGTATCTAAGTGACCATGAAAATGTGGGTTCAGAAACACCTAAAAGCACCATGACACTTGGCCGTTCTGGGGGACGTCTGCCTTACGGTGTCCGGATGACTGCTATGGGCAGTAGCCCCAACATAGCTAGCAGTGGGGTTGCCAGTGACACCATAGCGTTTGGAGAGCACCACCTCCCTCCTGTGAGTATGGCATCCACTGTGCCTCACTCCCTGCGTCAGGCGAGAGATAACACAATCATGGATCTGCAGACACAGCTGAAGGAAGTATTAAGGGAAAATGATCTCTTGCGGAAGGATGTGGAAGTAAAGGAGAGCAAATTGAGTTCTTCAATGAATAGCATCAAGACCTTCTGGAGCCCAGAGCTGAAGAAAGAACGAGCCCTGAGAAAAGATGAAGCTTCCAAAATCACCATTTGGAAGGAACAGTACAGAGTTGTACAGGAGGAGAACCAGGTAAGTTCTACATGTGTGTTTGACTGTATTGGCTGAATTCATGTATGTAAATGAAATAGCCTTTTTTTTCCCTTTTCCTAGATTTTTCCCTGCGTAGTATATGTATCTCCCTTTTTCCTATTTATTTTACTATTTTGTGTCCTCCATTTCTCAGCCCTTTCCAAATTGGGTCCTGTGCCCTGTTTGTTTCTAGTTGCCCATGTCTGCTTGCTTCCATTCTTGCTTGGTTCTTTTCTCTGGTTTCTGTTTCTCTTCGTGTCTTTCCTTTCAGCATATGTGATTTTTTTTTTTTTTTAAATTCTTCTGAGGTTTTAATTTTGCCACACACTGTAATATCTTTTACCAAATGTATTTAGACTAGGTAACTGAAGTGTAAGGTATACCATTAAGATTTGTCATGATGTCAAAAAGTCATTCTTAAAAACAAAACAAAATGACTATCACAAGATAAATCAGTGTTGTCAGCTGAGAACAGAAATTACTTTTAAAGAGTTAATACTGGCCGGGTGTGGTGGCTCACACCTGTAATTCCAGCACTTGGGAGGCCGAGGTGGGCAGATCATTGAGGTCAGGAGTTTGAGACCAGCCTGGCAACATGGTGAAACCCCGACTGTACTAAAAATACAAAAATTAGCCAGGTGTGATGGTGTGTACCTGTAATCCCAGCTTCTAAGGAGGCTGAGGCAGGAGAATCACCTGAACCTGGGAGGCGGAGGTTGCAGTGAGCTGAGATCCTGCCACTGCACTCCAGTCTCGGGTGACACCATGAGACTCTGTCTCAAAAAAAAAAAAGTTAATGTTGATGATGTGTTTATTAAGTACGAACAATAACTATTCATTTTGTTGCCATTCATGAAAGTTTAACTTCAGGATGCTTTTGTAGCTTTTTGTTCTTTAATTCTTTACATTTAAGGTAGAGGAAAGGCAACCTGGTGTGATTGTTTGCTTGTAGAAAAGAAGTGAGATGATTGGGCTTTATCATCATGGGGCTTTGCAGTTTGAGAGCTAAGTGCCGTCACATTAGCTGCAGGAAATACTCACTTATTTTTCTGTGCCCCTCCAGGTTACAGTTGATGTGTTTGGTGATAGCCGTGTCACATTCAGTGAGGAAGCTGATGACTCCAAAGATGTGAACAAATCGTATTCAGGCTCTACCAGTTAAAATGTTAAACATACTTCTTTGTTTTTGTTTTTTTGAGACAGAGTCTTGCTCTGTCTCCCAGGCTAGAAAGCAGTGACGCAGTCTTGGCTCACCGCAACCTCCACGTCCCAGGTTCGAGTGATTCTCCTGTCTCAGCCTCCTGAGTAGCTGGGATTACAGGTGCCTGCTCCCACGCCCGGCTAATTTTTGTATTCTTATTAGAGACGGGTTTCACTGTGTTGGCCAGGCTGATCTCAAACTCTTGACCTCAGGTGATCCACCTGCCTCGGCCTCCCGAAGTGCTGGGATTATAGGTGTGAGCCACCATGCCCGGCCCATACTTTTTGTTTAAAAGACTTTTGAAATTTTTCTCTCTTTACTTTTTTTCCCCCTGTGGTGCAAGTTGTGTGTACTTTTAGAAGTTTTCTTAAACTTGCAAGCTTGAATTTTTTTCCTTCTTAAAAAAGCTGTCTTATACTCTTAAAAGGAGAATATTTAATTAACTACCTCATTGTTGGTATTACACTTTATTTTTGGATTAGGTTACTCAAAATTATAAAGAAAGCAATTGATATCAATTTCTGCATTCTTCTTAAATGATACCAAGAAGTAAAGAAGCAATCAGAAATTGTCTGTGTCTCTGATGAAGGAGTCGTCTGCCACACAAAGCTGTTTAGGTCCCTGATGGACCTAATGTGTGACTATGGTCCCATAAGGTTACAATATAGTATTACCAGGTGTGGTAGCTCGCACCTGTACTCCCAGCACTTTGTGAGGCTAAGGGGGTGCAGATTGGTTGAGTCCAGGAGTTCGAGACCAGCCTGGGCAAAATGGTGAAACCCTGTCTCTGCAAAAAATAGAAAAAAATTAGCTGGGTTTGGTGGTGGGCGCCTGTACTACTTGGGAGGCTCAGGCAGGAGGATCACCTGAGCCTGGGAGGTCGAGGCCACAGTGAGTCGAGATTGGGCCACTGTACTCCAGCCTGGGTGACAGAGTGAGACCCTGTCTCTAAAAACAAAACAAAGATTATAATACAGTGTTTTCACTGTATCTTTTCTATGTTTAGATGTGTTTAGATACACAAATATTTACCATTGTGTTACAGTTGCCGACAGTTTTCAGTACAGTAACATGCCGTACAGGTTTGTAGCCTAGAAGCAGTAGGCTATATCCTATGTCCTGGGTGTGTGGTAGGCTGGACCAGATGTGTTTGTATGAGTCCACTTGATGATCTTTGCACAATAATGAAATCGCCTTTCTCAGAACGTATCTCTGTCATTAAGCAACATATGACCGTAAATCTAATCTAAGATTTCTGTCGATTGTCTTACCATTCTTACTAATACGCAGTCCAGATACTCAGATCTACTGTTTTGGCTACTCGAAGATCTCTAGTTACATTACATTTTGTATGTTAAAGCTCCAGACACATTTTCAGCAATAAAAATAGCTCATTTTTTCTGTTCATAAATATAAAACAGAAAAGCATAGATATGAAAGCAAAATATATTCCAGATCCTCCCATCTACTGACAACTTTGCTGTTCCACCGTTAGCATTTTGACATTTCTCTTTACTGAAATACCTGTATTCATATACACATAACAGATTTACCTGAATGGAATACTGTTGGTATTATGCTGTGACCTTTTTTTAGCTAACAACATTTCTACTGTATATTAAAGGCCTCTAATATGTATCTAAATCATTATTTTTTTTTTTTTTTTTTTTTTTTTTTGAGACGGAGTCTCGCTCTGTCACCCAGGCTGGAGTGCAGTGGCCGGATCTCAGCTCACTGCAAGCTCCGCCCCCCGGGTTTACGCCAGTCTCCTACCTCAGCCTCCCGAGTAGCTGGGACTACAGGCGCCCGCCGCCTCGCCCGGCTAGTTTTTTGTATTTTTTAGTAGAGACGGGGTTTCACCGTGTTCGCCAGGATGGTCTCGATCTCCTGACCTCGTGATCCGCCCGTCTCGGCCTCCCAAAGTGCTGGGATAAATCATTATTTTTAATGCTTCCTACTATTATTCTATTGTTATTCTAGTTAGTATCACAGGGCTAAAATTCTTCAAATGTACTTGGTATTACAATGCAAATTAAAAACTAAACCTTGAATTCTTTTGAATCAGATATCTAAGTAATTAGAAATTATGATTTATTCTTTCTCAGATACGTTATGACTTCAAACTACTTTGCTTTTACTTTTTAATCAGTTATTAAAGTTGTCACTACTCAGCATTTGAATATTTTAATATACTTAAATCTCTTTCTTAGAGACTTAGCTTCTTTAAAGAAGAGAAATTGTCCTTTAAAAAATACTCCTTAGGAAGTTCTTTGAGTTTGAGTCATTAAGACTTTAAGAATGTGTAAAGAAAGAAAAAAGCTCAAATAGACCCCACTGATTTAGTCTAAAATTTAGAACAGGGTTCTTAAATGCTGGCTCAGAAACATCAACATCAACAGGCATATTTGGTTAAAACAGAGATTGCCAGGCCTTCCTTCATACCAGCTAAGTACAATCCCTGGAGATGGGGTCCAGGAACTTAGGTTTTGAACAAGCTTCTCTGGTGGTTCTGATGAGAAACCACTCTTGGGATCTTTAGAATTTAGTAAATCTAATCTAATTCTATCTTTTTTTTTTTTTTTTTTTGTTGAGATGGAGTCTCGCTCTGTAGCCCAGGCTGGAGTGCAGTGATGCGATCTTGGCTCACTGCAACCTCTGCCTCCTGGGTCCCGGTTCAAGCAGTTCTCCGGCCTCAGCCTCCTGAGTAGCTGGGATTATAGGTGCCCCCCAACACACCTGGCTAATTTTTGTATTTTAGTAAAGATGGAGTTTCACCATGTTGGCCAGATGGTCTTAAACTCCTGAACTCATGATCTGCCCGCCTTGGCCTCCCAAAGTGCTGGGATTAAGGGCGTAAGCCACTGCGCCGGGTGTCAATCTAATTCTTAAACTTGTCTGTTGCCTGTTTGTCAATTTGTGATGCTTCTGTTGTGGCACTTTTGAGCTCAACCATAAAAGAAAGGGGAAGAAACAAGGGACCATTTGCTAAGTGTGTCTCATCCTTTATTCTTCCACTTTACATCTCAGGGATGTGACCTACTCCTGTTCATAATGATCATTAACTGTGACAGGGACCCTCAGTTGATGGGGCGTGTGTAGGGGAAAAGGGTGTTTAAAATTGTAGATATGTTTTTTTTTTTTTTTTTTTTTTTT